>NW_025533753.1:300000-458954 GCF_020615455.1 Coregonus clupeaformis | reverse complement strand
AGAAGAGTATTTTGTGGATGGATCCTGTTATAAGGATCATGTGGGAAATCATGCAGGCTATGCAGTAGTACAAAAGCAAGGAGAAGATTTTAAAGAGGTAATAGCAGAATGTTGTCCACAGCCATGCTCAGCCCAGTTAGCTGAACTAAAAGCACTCACTGCAGCTTGCATCCTGGGAAAACGAAAAACAGTTAATATCTATACTGATTCAGCATATGCACATGGGGTGTGTCATTTGTTTGGGGCAGTCTGGAAACAGTGAGGGTTCAGGAAAAGCGATGGTACACCCATACAACACCACAAGCAGATTGTGAAATTAATGACGGCGTTAATGTAGCCCACTAAATTGGCGATAGTGAAATGTCAGGCGCATAGGAAAGGAAAAGGATTTATAACCAAAGGAAACAATGCAGCTGATGAAGCTGCAAGGAAGGCATCTAGATGCACCGTCCCAGTGTTAACAGCACCAATGGTCATTATTGAATCCATACCACAACCAGACGATATAATAAGGATGCAGGAAAGAGCAGGACCTTATGAACAGACTATGTGGCACCAAAGAGGGGCCACCAAAGATGTGAAGGGATTATGGAGATCTCATGAAGGAACCATAGTAGCACCTAGTGTGTTGCTCAACCTACTGATAACTGATGCGCATGGTTTTGACCATTGCGCAAGGGGGGAGATAATAAGGAAAATTAAAAAAAGAAGGATATTGGTCTCCATACCTACAGGCAACAATAGATGAGGCATTAGCAAGATGTAAGGTGTGTGCACAAAACAATGTAAGGAAAGGAATAACAACGCCTATAGGGCACATACCAGTTCCTGAAGGACCATTTCGACATTTAGTCATGGACTATGTAGATATGATAAAAAAGGTGAATGGCAAAAGGTACAGCTAGTGATCATAGATAGATTCAGTAGATGGGTAGAAGCGTTACCATCAGCAGATCTAGGATAAGGGACAGTAATCAAATATCCAACCAGAGAAGTACAGTGGGGAAAAAAAAGTATTTAGTCAGCCAACCCAATTGTGCAAGTTCTCCCACTTAAAAAGATGAGAGAGGCCTGTAATTTTCATCATAGGTACACGTCAACTATGACAGACAAAATGAGGAAAAAAATCCAGAAAATCACATTGTAGGATTTTATGAATTTATTTGCAAATTATGGTGGAAAATAAGTATTTGGTCAATAACAAAAGTTTCTCAATAATTTGTTATATACCCTTTGTTGGCAATGACACAGGTCAAACCTTTTCTGTAAGTCTTCACAAGGTTTTCACACACTGTTGCTGGTATTTTTGGCCCATTCCTCCATGCAGATCTCCTCTAGAGCAGTGATGTTTTGGGGCTGTCGCTGGGCAACACGGACTTTCAACTCCCTCCAAAGATTTTCTATGGGGTTGAGATCTGGAAACTGGCTAGGCCACTCCAGGACCTTGAAATGCTTCTTACGAAGCCACTCCTTCGTTGCCCGGGCGGTGTGTTTGGGATCATTGTCATGCTGAAAGACCCAGCCACGTTTCATCTTCAATGCCCTTGCTGATGGAAGGAGGATTTCACTCAAAATCTCACGATACATGGCCCCGTTCATTCTTTCCTTTACACGGATCAGTCGTCCTGGTCCCTTTGCAGAATAACAGCCCCAAAGCATGATGTTTCCACCCCCATGCTTCACAGTATGTATGGTGTTCTTTGGATTCAACTCAGTATTCTTTGTCCTCCAAACATGACGAGTTGAGTTTTTACCAAAAAGTTCTATTTTGGTTTCATCTGACCATATGACATTCTCCCAATCCTCTTCTGGATCATCCAAATGCACTCTAGCAAACTTCAGACGGGCCTGGACATATACTGGCTTAAGCAGGGGACACGTCTGGCACTGCAGGATTTGAGTCCCTGGCGCGTAGTGTGTTACTGATGGTAGGCTTTGTTACTTTGGTCCCAGCTCTCTGCAGGTCATTCACTAGGTCCCCCGTGTGGTTCTGGGCTCACCGTTCTTGTGATCATTTTGTCCCACGGGGTGAGATCTTGCGTGGAGCCCCAGATCGAGGGGAGATTATCAGTGGTCTTGTATGTCTTCCATTTCCTAATAATTGCTCCCACAATTGATTTCTTCAAACCAAGCTGTTTACCTATTGCAGATTCAGTCTTCCCAGCCTGGGTGCAGGTCTACAATTTTGTTTCTGGTGTCCTTTGACAGCTCTTTGGTCTTGGCCATAGTGGAGTTTGGAGTGTGACTGTTTGAGGTTGTGGACAGGTGTATTTTAAACTGATAACAAGTTCAAACAGGTGCCATTAATACAGGTAACGAGTGGAGGACAGAGGAGCCTCTTAAAGAAGAAGTTACAGGTATGTGAATCTTGCTTGTTTGTATGTGACCAAATACTTATTTTCCACCATAATTTGCAAATAAATTCATTAAAAATCCTACAATGTGATTTTCTGGATATTTTTTTCCAATTTGTCTGTCATAGTTGACGTGTACCTATGATGAAAATTACAGGCCTCTCATCTTTTAAGTGGGAGAACTTGCACAATTGGTGGCTGACTAAATACTTTTTTTCCCCCACTGTAATACCCAGATTTGGAATACCAACAGAAATCAGTTCAGACAATGGATCAGCATTTATTCAGAAAACAGTGAAGCAAGTACTACAGCTGTTAAGGATCAAGCAAAGACTAGAGTGTGTGTATCATCCGCAATCGCAGGGGATTGTTGAGAGAATTAACGGGACCCTCAAGGCTGAACTGAATAAAATCTATGTCAGTGCAAAGCTCAATTGGGTGGATGCACTACCACAAGCTTTGATGAGTTATCGCATGCAAACTAACAGCAATACACATCTAACCCCGCATGAAATGCTTACGGGTCGACCCATGCCAGTGCCAGTTCTAAGAGGGCCCTACAAAGGACCCTCGTTGGAACAATTAGAGATGGAGCTTAAAGCATATGTAAGACAACTATCTGCTATACATAAAGTGATATATCTCCAGGAAAAAAGGCGAGAACCGGAACCCGGACCAGAGGAGCCAGGGCCGGTGATTCTAGGAGACCGAGTCTACATCCGAGTGTTACGCAGAAAGTGGAACGAGCCCAGGAGAGAAGGACCATACACGGTGATCCAAGCGATGCCCACAGCAATACAGGTGGAAGGAAGCACGACGTGGTACCATCTGAACCACTGCACCAGGGTCCCGAAGAGAACCGGTCTGCCGTCAGCGAGCCATGAGGAAGCGGAGGATGTCGAGGCACCAGATGGAGTCCAAGAAGAAGAAGCAAGCATGAGTCCAAGTGCCAACGTCGAAGGACAGCAGGCACTCCCTCCTGAAAATCCGGAGAGTAGGGAGGTGGGGCCTGATGATGTGGGGAACACTGCTGATAGGATACCTGCCCTGGCAGATACCCCAAGCACAAGCAAAGACCCAGGTAATGGGGGAACAACAGGTGATGGAGAGGAAAATTACTTTTCTACCATTGAGAGAGGTGACGTTCCAACCATTGAAGAAAGAGACTCCCCTGTCATTGAGGAAAGTGACTTTCCCACAATTGACTTCTCTGCCCTCTCATGGTCCCCGACAATTTAAGAACTGTGGAATTGCTCTAACGGTAATAGCAGTTAATCTAGGAGAGATGGTGGTGAGTCTGCCTACAACTATACAATATTCTAGAGACAGCCTTACTGAGCCAGGAAGAATTGTTGTTGTGAATAAAGAACAAGTATCGTACACAGGATGGCCTAAATTGTGGAAATGTCAGATTGAAGGATGTCCAATGTTTAAAATAAAATGTGTAGAAGTTGAGCTAAAAGGGAATGGACATGGATAAATAATGGATATAAAACAAGCCAAACATCTCATGATTTCATCAGTACTTAAGAAATTGGTTCCTGAAGCTAAAATAAGAAATATAATAAAAAAGCATGTAACTTTGAAAATAGCTCGAATCAGTATTTCTATTCCAGCCCAAGTACTGACAGCTACGGAAACTCAAAAATTCTTTTCAATACGAAGGATAAAACCTCTGCCAGAAAAATCACTTTGTGGGTGGGCTAATCATCAAACAAGAGGAGAAGCAATCTGGGATGAATACGGCTGCCAAATAGAAATTAACAAAGGAGAAACTCGTTGGGAAATTACATTAAAGGAATTGACTCAAGATAATAATGCAAAGTACATATTGGAAATAGTCAGCGTTAGAAGGGAATAGTATAACAACAATGGACATTGATCCCATTTCCAAACACCAATCTAGACAGGAAGAAGAACCTGAAATAGTTAATGTAACTATGACCACTACTCAAGGACCACTAATTACTATAGCAGTTGAACCAACAAAGACAGGATTAGAAAAAATAGGAACAACTGGGGTTTTTCAAAATGTATGGGATTCTTTAACTAATTGGGGAAATCAGGAAAATAGACAATCTACTTCAGCCCCAACAGTAATACCGAAAATAATGAAAGCACCAACAAAATTAGGAAGGCTATGGGAGGGAACCATGCAAAATGATTGGTACAAATGGGCACAAAATTCAGCTAAAACAATTAATAGAAAAACTAATTGTTTAGTATGTGCTCCTTCTCCATTAAAATACTTGATAGTAATACCAAATCCACACAGTTACAATGACTGTGCTAACTTTAAATGAAGCTACTGTCATCTTAAAAGAGGAGAAAGGCCCTACTGTCCTGCAGAGTGTTTATCATTTTTGGGAAATCCCTATCATTACAGATTCTATAATCAACCAGGATGGGGGAAGTGGTGTAAAAATTTGATATCAGAATAGAACCCAGAAAAATGGAAGCACCGGAAAAATACAGTATAGATTATAATCAAGATTATGAATGCTACAACAAAACAGATGGGGAGCATGATTTGGGCAAATGTAAGGGAAAGTGTGAGACCACATGGCACCTAAGTAGTGATAACATGTCCTGGAATGCAGATACCCCCCCACAGAGCAGTTTACCAGGCAGCAGGATCAACTACTGGAGTAATAGTTACTAATGGAGGGCCTGGTGACCCTGGGGAATGTGAGAGGCAAACACTGGCAATGCCATTGATTTCTCCTTATGAGGATCAATCGGTGGCAGTGGCAGATCTCTTTTGGGTATGTGGAGAACAAAAGATTAGAGCTACTTTGCCTAAAGGATGGAAGGGAGTATGTGCTAGATTAAAAATGCTTCAGGAGGTGGTTATATCAGAGGGGGAGGTAGACAAAACAACAAATAGGGATGCACAGAATAGTAATAAAAGGGTAAAAAGAGCATATGAACATGACCCCAATGTATATTTAGATGCATTAGGTCAACCCAGAGGAATTCCAAATGAATATAAGGCGAGGGATGAAATTAAAGCAGGATTTGAATCAATATTTGTCTGGATTTCACCCAACAAAAACGTAGAATGGATCAATTATATTTATTATAATCAACAAAGGTTTATTAATTATACAGATTCTGCATTATCAGCTTTAGGAGAGCAACTACAGGCTACTAGTAGAATGGCATGGCAGAATAGGCAGGCTCTAAACTGGCTATTAGCGGAGAAAGGTGGAGTTTGTGTTATGTTTCGAGATGAATGTTGTACTTTTATCCCCAATAACACTGCCCCGGATGGTTCATTCACTGAAGCAATGACTAAGCTCAAAGGACTACGAAAAGAGGTTAAGGACAATGCTGGGCATGATGCTCATGTTTGGGACTGGATGGACTTAACTTTGGGAAAGTGGGGTGCAATGCTTACAAAAATAGCAATAATGATAGGTATCTCATTAGTAGTGATGGGAATAGTGTTTTGTTGTATACTACCTCTGTTAAAATCACTTTTGATTCAAACCACAGTAAAACAAATGACTGTACAGACCATTGTTACTAGTTCAGCCAAAGAAATACACTCAGTTCAGGGAGCTCCAGGACAGTATGTTAATGAAAATGGGAAACCTTGTAATGTTAAAGGAGGACCAATGGACTGTCCATTTGGGAATCCTGAATGTCTGTATGGTGTTGTTCCTGGGGGTGGATGGGCCTGCCATGGTTACAAAGCTCAACAGAAAAACTTGGTGGTTAATTTAGAGGAAAACCTTTTAGACTTGTACCCAGTACCTGACTGGGCTCCTTGTCCTCATCGTGATGGGTCAGACAATGAGGAAGATACATTGGTTTAAATATATGCATATAAAATGTAACCACATATGGCAAGGCTAAGACTAAGTAAATGCACAGGATTACATTCATTTAAAATTAATCTTTGAATTATTGGGACTTTGTTGGAAGTCCCAAAGGGGGGAATATATGGAAATAAATTATGTATCATTAAAGCAAAATGTTGGGAAATGTCAAGGTAAAATATAGTTAACATGATTGACATTTTATAATCCAGATGCATGTCTAAATAAGGAATATAGCCAATACAGTGTGTAAACATGCTTTAATGAATGTATGTATATTATTTTAAGAAAGTGTCTGAGCCACGCCACCAATATAATGAGATAAGGGAAAGATGCCTCATATGGAAAAGTGCCCATGGCCTTTGGAATAAACCACATGAGACATCTGGACGTTGAAAGATAAGGTGGAGTGGCACTAAAATAAGTTAATCATTTGCCCTAAGGGGAGTAACTGTATATGCTATGTAAACATGATTGTGCATTTGTATGTGTATAAAAGGAGATCTTTAAGTCAAGGAGAGGCAGGTGTTCCATGGAGCAGCTCGGCTTTGTTACGCGATAATAGAATCTAATTTCTGGATCCACAAGCTCCAGTTTCTTGAGAGATATTTTTGAGTGTACTACTTTTGAGTCAAATATTTCTATGACAGAACCTACCAGGTACAACCCTAAATCCGTAAACATGGGCACCCTCATAGATATCATCCTGACTAATTTACCCTCTAAATACACCTCCGCTGTCTTCAACCAGGATCTCAGCGATCACTGCCTCATTGCCTGCTTCTGTAATGGGTCCGCGGTCAAACAACCACCCCTCATCACTGTCAAATGCTCCCTAAAACACTTCAGCAAGCAGGCCTTTCTAATTGACCTGGCCCAGGTATCCTGGATGGATATTGACCTCATTCCGTCAGTAGAGGATGCCTGGTTGTTCTTTAAAAGTGCATTCCTCTCCATCTTAAATAAGCATGCCCCATTCAAAAAATTCAGAACTAAGAACAGATATAGCCCCTGGTTCACCCCAGACTTGACTGCCCTTGACCAGCACAAAAACATCCTGTGGCGTACTGCATTAGCATCGAACAGCCCCCGCAATATGCAACTTTTCAGGGAAGTCAGGAACCAATATACACAATCAGTTAGGAAAGCAAAGGCTAGCTTTTTCAAACAGAAATGTGCATCCTGTAGCACTAACTCCAAAAAGTTTTGGGACACAAGTCCATGGAGAATAAGAGCACCTCCTCCCAGCTGCCCACTGCACTGAGGCTAGGAAACATTGTCACCACCGATAAATATACAATAATCGAGAATTTCAATAAGTATTTTGCTACGGCTGGTCATGCTTTCCACTTGGCTACCACTACCCCAGCTCTGTACCCTTATCCTTTACCCAAATTCAGATAGCTGATGTTCTGAAAGAGCTGCACAATCTGGACCCCTACAAATCAGCTGGGCAAGACAATCTGGACCCTTTGTTTCTAAAATTAGCAGCCGAAATTGTAGCAACCCCTATTACTAGCCTGTTCAATCTCTCTTTCGTATCATCTGAGATCCCCAGAGATTGGAAAGCTGCCGCAGTCATCCCCCTCTTCAAAGGGGGTGACACTTTAGATCCAAACTGTTACAGACCTATGAATGCTTGGGTAGAAGGAGGGTTGGCTGATTCAGGGGGGGGGGGGGGGGGGAGACAAAGGAATTCACCTATCGGACATTTGTAAGCTATACTCACGGAAATACAAATATTTAGCACCCGCTCATTCAGATTAGAAATGCAAAATGTATTTACGTGTAGCTGTCCTCAATATCTGAGTTGATGATGTAGGACTCTGGCTTGCCCACCAGAGATCCCAATGTCCTTGGTAGAGTTTATGGTCATAGTGGTGGTTAGAATGGATACTTCAGCGTATCCTGTAGTTAGATGAGTTTATCTGTTAGATAGATACTTCAGATGTACCAACAGTTGTCGGAGAGGGATTGTCCTTCCCAACTCGTGTCTTTAGTGAAAGTTCTCTAGACGACTATACATGCCAGCTGCAGACTGAGATGATAAGGTCTAGTGCGTTGTCTTCTTCTTCACCTCGTGTAGAGCTTGAGAGTTTCAGAGTTTCTCCATTTGAAACGTATGGACTACTGTCTCACTTTTTCTGGTCTTTCTGGTCTAACCGTTTTATAACGTTTAGCTCACGTGTCATGTCTGCTGGTCTGGTAGAAATTCAACCACTTGCAACATCTGGCTTATACCGTAGTCTGCTTGGTCTAACCATTTTAAGCCTTGTAGCTTCAGCTTCACGCTTCCTGGTCTAATGTTAATTCGTTTTTCAAGGCTTTTTATGCACTCGGGGTAAAAGGGGCGTTCCATCATGTCTGTGCTTATCTGGGGGCGTGGCCACTGACTGAGAACAAATCAATATGGAAAACAATAATCTCATCTAGAATGCTAAAATCACATTGTAATCTTCACAAAAGTATTATTATACTTAATCATTAGTTTTATACAACAATTAGATGCAAACCTCATAACTGGGAAGTGTACATCCCCAGAGATACAGTTATGTTGTTCCACCGTCTTTAATGGCATCACAACATAGTAACGAATTTGACATGATGTTCTTTAAGTCCCCACCGACCATTTCCCCAATTCTTTGATGTAGGAATATTGTTTCATTATCCACTTTTGAATGTTGGAGTCTTGGCGGGAAGACTTCCTTTGTTCCACAGGGAAATTCCCTCTCCCAATACTGCATGGCACGGAACATAATGTTTCTGCAAGGAATTTATGACCGGTCATAAAACTGGCCCCCAGGAAAGGGGGTGTTCAAACCTTTGCCTAGCCAGCCTCTTTGATCCTCAGCCCATGAGGGCAAGTCATGACAAGGTCAAATGCTATTTCTAGCAGTGGCGGCTCCTCAGAGGAGGAATTTCATAAAAATTAAAAACATTAAAGTTATCATTTTTAGATAAACTATACTAAATATAATCATGTCACCAAATGATTGATTAAAACACACTATTTTGCAAAGAAGGTCTACAGTAGCCTCAACAGCACTCTGTAGGGTAGCACCATCGTGTAGCGGAGGACAGCTAGCTTCTGTCCTCCTCGGAGTACATTGACTTCAATACAAAACCTAGGAGGCTCATGGTTCTCACACCCTTCCATAGACTGGACTGCTCGTTCCGGTTCTTTTCTCAGTCTGCCTACATCCTCCCTACTCTCTCTCTCTGTCTCTCTCTCTCTATCCACCTCTTCCTCCTACTGCTTCCAACCCATCAAGGTCACCTTCGGACTCGGCATAGAGCGGGGGAGCCCTTCTCCGTCTCACTACAACCACTTCATCATCATGGCTGCCTGTCTGAGCCTGATCTGCTAAAACTGGATATAATTTCCTCCCTCCCAGAGGTAGACTGTCTATCGGGGCTGTAGGAACTGTTTCTTTCCCTTTGTTACTTTCCTCTTCCTTTTCTACACTTGCCTCTCTTTTCCGGGCTTCAGAGAGCCACGCCCTAGCGGTGTCTAGCCCCTCTGCCTGCTGTTTACCTACACTGTCTCCACACACCTTGCGCATCTGTTTTACCCTGGATTCAAGTTTGTCTACTTCTAGACACGCCTCAAACCCATACCTCTCCCTCCACCTACTTCCATAATGGAGGTTTCTCTTATCCTTAGACTCCATATAATTCTCATCCCCGGTTAACTGAGAACCTTGAATAATTATTTTTTATGACTTCTGATAGATTATTAGGTCTCACACATATACGAATGTAATAACCTGTACCGTTATCAATGTCGTTCTCTATGGCTTCTGACTGATTAATATCTCTATCTCATATGTCAGCAAATATTCCTCTGCTAATACAGTTTATGTTGTTCCTTATGACTTTCGACTGATTAATAGATCTACTCACATGTCAACAATTATTCCTTCCTTGAAACAATTAATTATCGCGACTTTCGATGGATCATTAGGTCTCACGTATACGGATTAAAGTAATCTTCATGACCATTTTTGCAGTTTCTTATGACTTTTGACTGATTCATGTATCTACCTCACACAACAATAATTATTTCCCTGTTAATATATTTTTTGACTGTATTCTTGTACTGTCTCAATATTAACTAGTTTATATTGGTATTGGCCTATTACCTTGAGTCTTTGCGGACCCACTTCCTTGTCTGACCCCTGCGTGCATAGCTGCAAAAGACCACAAGGTCCTATTTCTAAGTCTAACTAAGCTACACACATCATCAGATTATAGTCTGAAACGGCACTGACCGCCACTGATTTCTAGGTGGTTTAGGGTTAAGGTTAGAATGAGTGTTAGCGTTAGAATTAGGTTTAGGAGCTAGGGTTAGTTTTAGTGTTAGGGTTTGGAGATAGGGTTAGGGTTAGGGTAAGGGAACGGGTTAGGGTTAGGTGACAGGGAAAATAGGATTTTGAATGCGACTGAATTGTGTGTCCCCACAAGGTTAGTTAGACTGTGTGTGTGTGTGTGCGTGCGTGTGCATGTGCTTGTGTGTATAGAGGAGTCCAGGCCTGCCTGTCTGCAATTATTACATTTGTGAGCTCAGATTATTCTACAGTCAAACTCCCCCACACTGTTATGTTCCTCTCACTCGCTCTCTCTTTCTCTGTGTGTTTGTGTGAACACAATAACCATGTAAGCCATGAACAAAAATATTATTTAACAAATGTATCATGGCTTCTTGCATCATTAAAGGACGAATTGAAATATAGAATACACTTACAAAGCAGATGCATAAGACTTAGATATCGCTCCAACAATCTTTACATTCATTTCACCAGACAAGGAGCACTCCAAGACTCAGAACACATTCATAGCCAGTGTATCGAAGTCAGTGATCAAGCAGCTCCTGGACCTTTTGTAGGAAAAGGTGCTGAACGATGAGGAGAACAGCTCTAGGGCAGAGCAGGCATGATACCTCATCAATATGGTGCGGAAGAAAGGGGGCAAAGCCAGTGAGAAGATGATTGCCCGAGTTCAGGAGAGAGATCCTGGACTTCATGACAAATGTGGTCTGGCCCCCAGGCAGCTTGCCCAGATGAGTGAGTGAAACTGATACACCATTCATTGATATCTGTCACAATAACAAACTTGTCTTAGACTTGATTGGAGTTAGTAAGAACTTAACAGATACTGTAAATTGAATGTAACATGCTGTATTTTCCATGCAGCAGCATCATCGCCCCAGTTATCACAGCAGGAGGAGCACCCAGTGTCCTCTGTCCTCATCCCCAGCACCAAGGACTTTAAGGAGGACATTCTTCAGAGAAAGGGTCATGAGGTTCGAGCTCTACTTGGTTGTCAAAGTGGTTCTCCAAATATTTATTATCTGTGTACTGTACATGTATCGGTTTTCTGAGTGCACCGATAGAATTGCCAGCTTCTGAGTTTATAGTTCTCCTATTACACTAATGAGCTTGCTTATGAACCCCCAGGGGTTCCTCTGTCAGTGTCACAGATTAGGAAATAAAGTCATTTGTGTTACTCTAAATTCAAAACCGGAGAGCAACAGCTGTCCGGTGGAGCCCACAAAGCACGTAACAAACAGTGACATGACCTAGAGTATGGTCAATCAAGTTAATGTTTCCGACATCTTCGGACTACTAAACAACTAGTGATTTAGAACACCGGAGAGTTACCGCAAGTCGCAAAGAAAACAGGAGCTGCCTCCACTACTCCAACACCATTTCAACTTCAATATTTCAACTACCTGGCTAAAATGCTTGCTCGCTAGCCTAACTGCCTTTCATGGGCAACGATAAGCCAGCTAGTTAACATTAGCCTACTACATCTAGCTACATATTGAACTTCCATCCTCTCAGGCCAGGGGCACAATGTATGAATTTATGGTTGGATCAGAATTGCCGTTATAATCATTGGCCAGTACGGAGAATTAATTAAAGCCACAAGTCCAAATCCCTATCTCCATCCATGGCTAATTTTGGAAAGGGCCAATTTTAGCTAGCTAGCTAGCCACCGGAGTAGAACAACTTAATGAGATGCACCAATTCAACATTTGTCTGTCTGTAGATAGGTTTCCATCCAATTTGCAACACATTTTCATGCAAATATTCTAAAATCTGAATAAAACAATATGCTAATTTTCCCATGAGAGATGTGTTTCCATCAAACTTACTTTTTGCGGATAAAAGGCTATGTGTGATGACATAGTGCACATAAAAATATGTTTTGCGGTAAAATGTCCATGTTATACAGCAAATGTGCCCACTCTGGTCTTGGCATGAGCACTCTAGCCAACATGTCGCAGATACTGTGTTACCACATTGAGATTATTATGGATAAGAACAATATTATTTGTATTTGTCAAACGGCAGCCAAGCATTGATCACTATGTCACCAGAATGAGACACTCTATATTTATTGGGAAGGAGCATCAAGCTCATCACCTTGCACATTCACCACCCTGTGAAGTTCATCATACCTTATTTCATCTGTAGCCTAATAAACGACATACTTTCTCAAGTCTTAGTGGGAGAACCACACAACATATCATTGTGTGACTCCAAGTTTACTTCGATTTGATGGTTATTATATCTATATTTGCACATCAAGGCGTTTCCACCGCAATTTCTCACAGAATTCATTTTACTGACACAAAAGGATCCTACCATGTCGAACGAACAAATTGTCTGTCGGCATTTATACATTTGTACCGGCATTTCATATTTCCATCAGCCCGGTCGTGACTTTTTCATGTGTCAGGTAATTCATCTGTATGAAATGGTTGGATGGAAACCTGGTTAATGACCATTCACAGTTGAGCTCACTCAGTTTAGCCCAACGCTGATTGGATATTATTACAAATGCTCATTGGCTTCCCTTGCATTCAATGCTATGGGCGGCAACAATATCATACTCTTTTTGACCTGACAGCATCAGATATATGGGCTACACATACAGAGACAGAGGGGCGCTGTTTCGCTCGCTCGGATGCTTTCTCCGGTGAGATACATTCAGCTTCTTGAGAATTGAAGGACAATTATGAAACACAGAGCGACGAATGATCAATTATTTTATATGTTTTTTTCTATTTTTCTTGGTCAGTTGTTTTGGGACGCCTGGCTTCCCTTGGCATCCATGAATACGCGCCACTTTCCAATACAAGTTAGGGTATCCTAAACCTGACGTCTTCCCCATCAACATCTTCACACACCTGAACACAGAGAACGGCAAAGCCCTGATTACAGTTTTTGCCCATTGCTTACACACTAAAACCAAATGCTTAGACCAAAGCCTCAATACCTAAACTTCTTGTAGCATACCTTAAACACAGTGTAACCATAGCTTAAACACAATGTCAACTTTGCACTTTGCAATTCTGTAACACACTTATTGCGAAACACTACACACGTTTTCTTACATTAGACACCTATTATCATTGGGAAAACACTGTTCAAAATGCAAAACTCATCTGGCAATTGTATGCACTTACATACACACCTGAAAACACTTGCACAGAAAACAGAACACCAATCAGTCCAAGCCTTAGCACTACAAATAGGCCTCAGGTAAGCCATTTTTAGAACTTTGCAAGCATGGAGGCAATGAGAGTCAGAGTAAGAGGAGGACAAAGAGAGAGAGGAGTCAGATGTGGAAGAGGACGTGGAAGAGGACGAGGACCAGTCCGGAGACGTATATCAGATGACATCAGGGCTACTCTGGTGGACCATGTGATAAATCATGGCCTGTCCATGAGGGAGGCTGGGCAAAGAGTCCACCCTAACCTCAGTCGCTACACAGTAGCATCGAAAATAAGGACATTCCGACTGTAGAACAGGTATATCTTCAAGTTTCTACTCCAGACTGTACCTATTGTATGTGTCACATGATTCTGTATCATATTACAGTATTACTGTACTAACTATACTATACAAAAATGGGTAGTGCTGTGAAGTACTGTATATGTAAAGGAATACCATTGTGATGTTGCAGTACTGTGTACAGTTTGAAAATACAGTATGTGAAAAATAACCTAACCAATGACATCTTGTGGTGGCATTTTCTACAGAATGGTTGGACGACCTCCTCAAGGTGGAAGGAAACGGCTCTTCACTCAACAACAAGAGCTTGCCATCATTGAAATGGTGCGAGAAAATAATGCAATCCGACTTCGTGAGTTGCAACAACGCATAATTGCAAATGGAAATGAATTCAACAATATCAACAGGGTCAGCATTTCTACACTAAGTCGCATCCTACAGAAACATAACTTCAGAATGAAGCAGCTGTACAGGGTGCCATTTGAGAGGAACAGTGTCAGGGTCAAGGATCTGCGCCATGATTATGTGCAGGTATGTGTCACTTTACTTTACATACTATATATTGTGATGTGGGAATGAGGGCTTTATGCTGCCACCTGCCCTGCCTGTAGCTTGTAGTTTTTGTCTATACTCACCCAACCCAGCCCCTACTTGTGTGAAAATATAGACATTGTAGTTACTTTATGTGTTTTCAATAACACTATTCAATATTTTCTGTTACAGACAGTTCTGGAGTTTGATGCCGCCGACCTGCCGCATGAGTTCATCTACGTGGATGAGGCAGGCTTCAATCTGGCCAAAACCAGGCATCGGGGCCGTAACGTAGTTGGACAAAGGGCTGTTATAAATGTCCCTGGGCAGCGTGGGGGAAATATCACCTTGTGTGCTGCAATTAGTGTCCAAGGAGTCCTGCATCATCATGCCACTCTGTGTCCCTACAATACAGGACAGATCATTGCATTTCTAGATGCACTACATGCAGTTGTGCAGGACAGACCACAGCAGCCCAGGTTTGTTGTGATCTGGGATAATGTTAGTTTCCATCGGGCTGCTCTGATCCGAGATTGGTTCAACAATCGTAATCGTTTCACAGTTTTATACCAGCCCCTTTCTAAATGCAATCGAGGAATTCTTTTCAGCGTGGCGGTGGAAAGTACAGTGGGGAGAACAAGTATTTGATACACTGCCGATTTTGCAGGTTTTCCTACTTACGAAGCATGTAGAGGTCTGGAATTTTTATCATAGGTACATTTCAACTGAACAAAAATCCAGAAAATCACATTGTATGATTTTTAAGTAATTAATTTGCATTTTATTGCATGACAAAAGTATTTGATACATCAGAAAAGCAGAACTTAATATTTGGTACAGAAACCTTTGTTTGCAATTACAGAGATCATACGTTTCCTGTAGGTCTTGACCAGGTTTGCACACACTGCAGAAGGGATTTTGGCCCACTCCTCCATACAGACCTTCTCCAGATCCTTCAGGTTTCAGGGCTGTCGCTGGGCAATACAGACTTTCAGCTCCCTCAAAATATTTTCAATTGGGTTCAGGTCTGGAGACTGGCTAGGCCACTCCAGGACCTTGAGATGCTTCTTACGGAGCCACTCCTTAGTTGCCCTGGCTGTGTGTTTCGGGTCATTGTCATGCTGGAAGACCCAGTCACGACCCATCTTCAATGCTCTTATTGAGGGAAGGAGGTTGTTGGCCAAGATCTCGCGATACATGGCCCCATCCATCCTCCCCTCAATACGGTGCAGTCGTCCTGTCCCCTTTGCAGAAAAGCATCCCCAAAGAATGATGTTTCCACCTCCATGCTTCACGGTTGGGATGGTGTTCTTGGGGTTGTACTCATCCTTCTTCTTCCTCCAAACACGGCGAGTGGAGTTTAGACCAAAAGCTATATTTTTGTCTCATCAGACCACGTGACCTTCTCCCATTCCTCCTCTGGATTTTTTTTTTTTTTTTTTTTTTATTAGCAGACACTCTTATCCAGAGCGACTTACATGAGCAATTAGGGTTAAGTGCCTTGCTTAAGGGCACATCGACAGATTTTTTCAACCTAGTCGGCTGGGGATTAGAACCAGCGACCTTTCGGTTACTGGCACAACGCTCTTACCCACTAAGCCACCTGCCGCCCTCTGGATCATCCAGATGGTCATTGGCAAACTTCAGACGGGCCTGGACATGCGCTGGCTTGAGCAGGGGGGACCTTGCGTGCGCTGCAGGATTTTAATCCATGACGCCGTAGTGTGTTACTAATGGTTTTCTTTGAGACTGTGGTCCCAGCTCTCTTCAGGTCATTGAACAGGTCCTGCCGTGTAGTTCTGGGCTGATCCTCACCTTCCTCATGATCATTGATGCCCCACGAGGTGAGATCTTGCATGGAGCCCCAGACCGAGGGTGATTGACCGTCATCTTGAACTTCTTCCATTTTCTAATAATTGCGCCAACAGTTGTTGCCTTCTCCACCAAACTGCTTGCCTATTGTCCTGTAGCCCATCCCAGCCTTGTGCAGGTCTACAATTTTAACCCTGATGTCCTTACACAGCTCTCTGGTCTTGGCCATTGTGGAGAGGTTGGAGTCTGTTTGATTGAGTGTGTGGACAGGTGTCTTTTATACAGGTAACGAGTTCAAACAGGTGCAGTTAATACAGGTAATGAGTAGAGAACAGGAGTGCTTCTTAAAGAAAAACTAACAGGTCTGTGAGAGCCGGAATTCTTACTGGTTGGTAGGTGATCAAATACTTATGTCATGCAATAAAATGATAATGAATTACTAAAAAATCATACAATGTGATTTTCTGGATTTTTGAAGTGTACCTATGATAAAAATTACAGACCTCTACATGCTTTGTAAGTAGGAAAACCTGCAAAATTGGCAGTGTATCAAATACTTGTTCTCCCCACTGTATATGATCGGCAACCACATGCCCGCATGACTCTTCTGCAAGCAATGGAAGAGGCATGTGGAGACATTGAGGTGGGATCAATCCAAGGGTGGATTCGGCACACAAGGCGATATTTTCCCCGATGCGTAGCCCGCGAGGACATCGCCTGTGATTTTGACGAGGTCTTGTGGCCAGATCCGAACAGAAGGCGTGATCCATAAGCCCCCCGCCCCCCACCACACACACGCACACGCACACAAAACAAGTATATGTTTTTTCCCCAATAGCAATTTATCCAGTAATTGTTTTGTTTTTTTACTTTTGTTTTGTTGCAAAATTTGATGTTAAGAATTTCTGTAAGAATGTTAGTTTTTTTGTAAAAACTTTTTTGTAAATACTGTTTGTTTACTGCAGAAATTCTACTTTTTAGTTTTACAGAAGACAATGACAATAAAAATAGAAACTCAGAGACTGCAGTGTTTTATATAAAGCCCATCAGTGTGTTGCTGGTAATATGAAAGAGTAATTCAAATGTTGCTTGTGTGTATGGTTTTGTTGCAAGAATTTAATTTTTAGAAAGGAGTGTTATGTTTTGATTGCAGTGTTTCATTTTGGCATATATGTGAGTTGTTAATCTCCAAGTGCTATGTCTGATTGGCTTGTGTGTTGAGTTTTGACATAATGAGCCAAATTCTGCAAAGTGTAAGCAATAGGCAAAAACTGTAACAAACTCAATGTCATCCTCATTCAGGACTGCAGGGGAGGTGAGTGAGCTCAAAAGTGTGTTTCCAAAATGTATTTAAACCTTTTGTACTGGCTTTAATTTGAGTAGAATGCCTCCATATTAAAGAGGATTTGCATGTTGTTTCAGGCAAGGACGGTTCTGTTTGGGTCAGTGACGTAGTGCCTGGGCCCAGCCCTGACCTGGGGTTAGAGAGTGACTCAATCAGCAGGGAGCACAAAAATAAGGACTTCATCTCCCTTCTGTCCTGCACACCAGGTTAGTGGGTCATATTAACACATTCTCAAGCAATATATTGTTTGTAAATGACTTTGAGTAAACCCTCATTATATTCCCACCCCCTTCAGATAATGTATCCTACAGAAATAAACAGATGTGCACCTTTTTTGTTCGGTGCATCATGGAGACATTCAACACCTATGCCTGTATTTGTAATTATTACTGATCCCCATTAGCTGCTGCCAAGGAAGCAGGGCTCCAAACAAGATTAAGGCAATTACAGTGCATTCTGAAAGTAATCAGACCCCTTCGACTTTTTCCACATTATGTTACAGCCTTATTCTAAAATTGATTAAATTAAATGTTTTCCTCAATCTAAACACAATACCCCATAATGACAAAACCAAAAACGTTTTTGCACATGTTTAACAATTAAAAAACTGAAATACCTTATTTACATAAGTATTCAGACCCTTTGCTCTGAGACTCAAAATTGAGCTCAGTTGCATCCTGTTTCCATTGATCATCCTTGAGATGTTTCTATAACTTGATTGGAGTCCACCTGTGGTAAATTCAATTGCTTGGACATGATTTGGAAAGGCACACACCTGTCTATATAAGGACAGTACATGTCAGAGCAAAAACCAAGCGATGAGGTCGAAAGAATGGTCCGTAGATCTCCGAGACAGGATTGTTTCGAGGCACAGATCTGGGGAAGGGTACCAAATAATGTCTGCAGGATTGAAGGTCCCCAAGAACACAGTGGCCTCCAACATTCTTAAATGGAAGAAGTTTGGAACCATCAAGACTCTTCCTAGAGCTGGCCTCCCCGGCCAAACTGAGCAATCGGGGAGAAGGGCATTGGTCAGGGAGGTGACCAAGAACCCGATGGTTACTCTGACAGAGCTCCAGAGTTATTCTGTGGAGATGTGAGAACCTTCCAGGAGGACAACCATCTCTGCAGTACACCACCAATCAGGCCTTTATGGGAGAGTGGCCAGACGGAAGCCACTCCTCAGTAAAAGGCACATGACAGCCCACTTGGAGTTTGCCAAAATGGACCTAAAGGACTCTCAGATCATGAGAAACAAGATTCTTTGGTCTGAAGAAACCAAGATTGAACTCTTTGGCCTGAATGCCAAGTGTCACGTCTGGCATCCCTACGGTGAAGCATGGTAGTGGCAGCATCATACTGTGGGAATGTTTTTCAGCGGCAGGGACTGGGAGACTTGTCAGGATCGAGGGAAAGATGAACAGATTCTTGTTGAAAACCTGCCCCAGAGCACTCAGGACCTCAGACTGGGGCTAAGGTTCACCTTCCAACTGGACAACGACCCTAAGTACACAGCCAAGACAACGCAGGAGTGGCTTCACGACAAGTCTCTGAATGTCCTTGAGTGGCCAAGCCAGAGCGCAGACTTGAACCCGATCTAACATCTCTGGAGAGACCTGAAAATAGCTGTGCAGCGATGCTACCCATCCAACCTGACAGAGCTTGACAGGATCTGCAGAGAAGAATGTGAGAAACTCCCCAAATACAGGTGTGCCAAACTTGTAGCGTCATACCCAAGACTTGAGGCTGTAATCGCTGCCAAATATGCTTAAACAAAGTACTGAGTAAAGGGTCTGAATAGTTATGTAAATGTGATATCAGTTTTATTTATTTTTATACATTTACCACACACAAAAAAAGTTTTTTGCTTCATCATTATGGGGTATTGTGTGTAGATTGATGAGGAATAAAAACAATTTAATCCATTGTAGAATATAGCTGTAACGTCAAAAAATGTGGAAAAAGTCAAGGGGTCTGAATACTTTCTGAATGCACTGTACATACAAAATAAAACAGTACATCACACAACATTACTCTACCACAACATATCTACAGTACAAAATCCATAATACAGCAATATAATAATGTTACAATGTACTTATGTGTAGAGTGAGTGTGTGTGCCTGTGTGTGTCTCCCCACAGTTCGCGCTGTTCCATAAGGTGTACTTTTATCTGTTTCTTAAATCTAATTTTACTGCTTGCATTAGTTACTTGATGTGGAATAGAGCTCCATATAATCATGCCTCTATGTAGTACTGTGTATTCCCCAGAGTCTGTTCTGGACTTGGGGACTGTGAAAAGAATCCTGGTGGCATATCTTGTGGGGTATGCATGGGTGTCTGAGCTGTGTTCTAGTCGTTTGAACAGACAGCTCGGTGTGCTTAACATGTCAATAGCTCTCACAAAGATAAGTAGTGAGGCCGTCAATCTTTCCTCTACTTTGAGCCAGGAGAGACTGACATGCATGTTATTGATGTTAGCGCTCATTGTACATTTAAAGGCCAGCTGTGCTGCTCTGTTCTGGGCCAAATGTAATTTGGCTATGTCCCTCTTTGTGGCACTTGACCCTATTACTGGGCAGTAGTCCAGGTGTGACAAAACTAGGGCCTGTAGGACTTGTTTTGTAGATAGCGATGTCAAGAAAGCAGAGCAGCGCTTTATTATGGACAGACCTCTCCCCATCTTAGCTACCATTGCGTCAATATGTTTTGACCATGAACAAACATGTGATGATCATGCAAGAATTGTTCAGAAAGGCAAGTATCTGGAAACAGAACAGTTAACAATGCTATTTCCTCATTGCATTGCACTGCCTGGAAAAATGTATCAGCTTTGATTTACTTTGAGCCACAATAACATGTTTGTATTTTCTTCCATACAGGTCATGGGTCGCTTTTAAGATTTCCCCAGACAGATGCCGACCAAAGACAGAGCCACTTTAACAAAGTACTTCTACCTCTGAGTAGTTGTTATGATTAATTATTTTTACTGTATTCACAATGGAGGAATATGGGAGGAACATTGTTTAAGTTTAGTTGTTTGGTATACACACCTTTTTAGACCATCACCAGTGTGTTTCAATTTTATACATAGAATGAACCTTTTAACATTATTTTATCACCAGCAAATTATTTATCATCAGCAAATAATAATATCCTCCTGTAGAGGTACTGGGTAGCCTAGGTGGTATTGTGTTCCAGCAATGCTCTAACACACCTGATTCAGCTAATCAAAGTCAAGATGAGCAGCTAATTAGTAGGATCAGGTGTGTTAGAGCAGGGCTGGAACAAAAGTCTATAAGTTAGGCTACCCAATGGCTCTCCGAGTGGAGGATTGGCCACATTTGAAAGGCTAGTCATGGCTCACATCAACACCATTGATTATCCCAGAAACCCTAGACCCACTCCAATTTGCATACCGCCCCAACAGATCCACAGATGATGCAATCTCTATTGCACTCCACACTGCCCTTTCCCACCTGGACAAGAGGAACACCTACGTGAGAATGCTATTCATTGACTACAGCTCAGCTTTAAACACCATAGTGCCCTCAAAGCTCATCACCAAGCTAAGGATCCTGGGACTAAACACCTCCCTCTGCAACTGGATCCTGGACTTCCTGACGGGCCGCCACCAGGTGGTAAGGGTAGGTAACAACACATCTGCCACACTGATCCTCAACACGGGGGCCCCTCAGGGGTGCGTGCTCAGTCCCCTCCTGTACTCCCTGTTCACCCATGACTGCATGGCCAGGCACGACTCCAACACCATCATTAAGTTTGCCGACGACACAACAGTGGTAGGCCTGATCACCGACAACGATGAGACAGCCTATAGGGGAGGAGGTCAGAGACCTGGCCGTGTGGTGCCAGGATAACAACCTCTCCCTCAACTTGACCAAGACAAAGGAGATGATTGTGGACTACAGGAAAAAAAGTGGACTGAGCACGCCCCCCATTCTCATCGACGGGGCTGTAGTGGAACAGGTTGAGAGCTTCAAGTTCCTTGGTGTCCACATCACCAACGAACTATCATGGTCCAAACACACCAAGACAGTCGTGAAGAGGGCACGACAAAGCCTATTCCCCCTCAGGAGACTGAAAAGATTTGGCATGGGTCCTCAGATCCTCAAAAAATGATACAGCTGCACCATCGAGAGCATCCTGACTGGTTGCATCACCGCCTGGTATGGCAACTGATTGGCCTCCGACCGCAAGGCACTACAGAGGGTAGTGTGTACGGCCCAGTACATCACTGGGGCCAAACTTCCTGCCATCCAGGACCTCTATACCAGGTGGTGTCAGAGGAAGGCCCTCAAAATTGTCAAAAACTCCAGCCACCCTAGTCATAGACTGTTCTCTCTGCTACCGCACGGCAAGCGGTACCGGAGTGCCAAGTCTAGGTCCAAAAGACTTCTCAACAGCTTCTACCCCCAAGCCATAAGACTCCTGAACAGCTAATCAAGGCTACCCAGACTATTTGCACTGCCCCCCACCCCCACCCCATCTTTTTACGCTGCTGCTACTCTGTTAATTATTTATGCATTGTCACTTTAACTCTACCCACATGTACATATTACCTCAACTACCTCAACTAGCCTCTTTTTTTCTCAAAACTTTTGTTGTTTTATTTTACTTTTTTATAAAAATAAATGCATTGTTGGTTAAGGGCTGTAAGTAAGCATTTCACGGTAATGTCTACACCTGTTGTATTCGGCGCGGCAAATAAAATTTGATTGTATTTGAAGTCCCTCATACTTGGGAGTTGCTCTGTTTCTGTTACTGCCTGAAGCTGTCACACCCTGATCTGTTTCACCTGTCTTGTGGTTGTCTCCACCCCCCACCAGGTGTCTCCCATTTGTCCCCATTATCCCCTGTGTATTTATACCAGTGTTTTCTGTTTGTCTGTTGCCAGTTCGTCTTGTCAAGCCTACCAGCGGTTTTTCTGTGCTCCTGTTTTTTCCTGTCCCTGTTTTCTAGTCCTTCCAGTTCCGACCATCTCTGCCTGCCCTGACCCTGAGCCCGCCTGCCATATCATTCTGCCTGCCCTGACCTCGAGCCTGCCTACCCTCCCCTCTGACATGGTTTAGAATGCCTGTCCTCGACCTGCCTCTTGCCTGCCCCTTGTCTGTTAATAAATATCAGAGACTTCAACCATCTACCCCCTGTGTCGTTATAGAAGCTATACATAGCCTACTTGGTGTCATTGCTAAAACAATCATTCATACCACCATAACACAGTCAAAATACATAATTTCGAATAACATTTATTTTGAGAGATACCATAAGGAAGTGGCCTGGTAATAAGCACATAGGTTATTGAGTTTTGATGACGCATCTAAATATATATATATATATATATATGTTTACAGTACTGTAATCACAAGCATTATTGACATCATTTATTTTCTGAGAGTATTAAGAATAAAGCACCCAGTGAAGGACCATATGTATTGAAAGAGTAGCTTTGCATATTGTTTTTCTTCATTAGGAAATGTTTAAATGCATTCGAAGTCACATAATTATGCTATCAATTACACCCTATTCACTTGATAGTGCACTACTTTGGCTCTGGTCAGGATGCCATTTGGGACACATCAAAGCATGTTCCTGTTCAAGTTTAATGTCCATTGCTCGTGTTTCTTGGCCCAAACAAGTCTCTTCTTCTAATTGGTGTCCTTTAGTAGTGGTTTCTTTGCAGCAATTCGACCATGAAGGCCTGATTCACACATCCCCCTCTGAACAGTTGATATTGAGATGTGTCTGTGACTTGAACTCTGAAGCATTTGTTTGGGCTGCAATTTCTGAGGCTGGTAACTAATGAACTTATCCTCTGCAGCAGAGGTAACTCTGGGTCTTCCATTCCTGTGGTGGTCCTCATGAGAGCCAGTTTCATCATAGCGCTTGATGGTTTTTGCGACTGCACCTGAAGAAACTTTAAAAGTTCTTGAAATGTTCCGTATATGTCTTAAAGTAATGACGGACTGTCGTTTCTCTTTGCTTATTTGAGCTGTTCTTGCCATATTATGGACTTGGTCTTTTACCAAATAGGGCTATCTTCTGTATACCACCCCTACCTTGTCACAACACAACTGATTGGCTCAAACGCATTAAGAAGGAAAGATATTCCACAAATACATTTTTAAGAAGGCACACCTGTTAATTGAAATGCATTCCAGGTGACTACCTCATGAAGCTGGTTGAGAGAATGCCAAGAGTGTGCAAAGCTGTCATCAAGGCAAAGGGTGGCTATTTGAAGAATCTCAAATAGAAAATACATTTGTATTTGTTAAACCCTTTTTTGGTTACTACATGATTCCATATGTGTTATTTCATAGTTTTGATGTCTTCACTATTATTCTACAATGTCAAATAGTAAAAATAAAGAAAAACCCTTGAATGAGTAGGTGTGTCCAAACTTTTGACTGGTACCGTATATATATTTAGTATGAATCAAATTCTAGGATGAACAGAAGGCCAGACAATAGACATGAGTCTTAAGGCCTTCTTTCAAGGCTCAACGGTCTGAGCAGCCCTGAGATTGTCTGGAAGGGAGTTCCAAAGGCGTGGTGCATGGGAGCAAAATAAACGGTCCTCCATTTTACGGAGCCAGGTACTGGGGGCATGAAGCAGTTTGCCATGGGTTGAATTTAGGGTGTGTGGAGGTTCATAGGGAAGAGTAGGTCTGACAGGTAGGCTGGTCCGATGCCATTTATGGCTTTTTAGATGAGGATGATAATTTTTATGTTAAATTCTTTGAGTGACTGGTAGCCAATGGAGATCAGCAAGTGAATAAAAGGTATGACAATATTTCACAAATGTGACCAACCGGCTCGATTCGGTCTTATGTAGCAAAATGTGAAATGGTGTTTTTTTACATTGGAGAAAAGTAGAGACTCAGAGCTAGAAATGTGTATATCATACACTACAGATGAGGAACAATGGGAAAGTAATTTTGCTTTCAAAGTTGATAAACGTATATCCTCACTTTTGAGAAAATGGCCCTTGAATGTTTTGGTAAACCTACTGGAGAGCTTGTCACGCCCTGACTCAGGGGATGTTTATTTGTTGAGTCAGGGTGTGTATATTCCGTGTTGTGTTGTTTCTATGGTGTAGTATCTGGTATGTCTATTTCTATGTTGGCCGGGGTGGTTCCCAATCAGAGGCAGCTGTCGCTCGTTGTCTCTGATTGGGGACCATACTTAGGCAGCCTTTTGGCACCTGTTAGTTATGGGATCTTGTTCCGTGTGAGGTATGTTATTTGTCTACCTTGGACTTCACGTTTCGTTTGTTGTTTTGTCGTGGTGTTTAAGTTTAAATAAACATGTATGCTTATCACGCTGCGCCTTGGTCCTTCTCGTTCGTAAACGATCGTGACAGAGCTCTTCTTTGTCTACACCCATTCAGTATCGTTCACACCCTCTTAAGCCTTAGCCCCACCCATCTCTTTAAGGATTCACATGTGAGGCCATGTACTAAACAACCAAAGATTTCAAGACTAAAGGCTGGTTTATACTAGGGTTGTGTTCGTAAATTCAATCTGGAGTGCCAGAGTGCGCTTTGGGCGTTCCTAAATTCAGATTGTCCATTCATAAATTCAGAGGAGGAGTAGGGTTGATCTGAGCATTCTGACCTAACAGCAGCAAGCACCCAAGCTAACTGGCTAATGTTGGCTAGCTTGCTAGCTACATCCAGACACAAATGAGAGAACAGCTCACTCTGACCATTTTACTCGCCCAAGCAGAGCTGGTTAGGCTGTTTTTATGTTATTCAGAGCGTTGGTGACAGTAACTGTGCTGCTGGCAACAATTTAATTACGTTTTTTTTGTCAAAGTGTATTAACACTGGCCATATTCAACGCGGGTGTTGAGTGTTTGTAAATTCGTCAGTTATTCTGCGCTCTGGCACTCTCGATAAGAGTGCTCAAAAATCGGAGTAGATAGCCAGAGCGAATTTACCAGCTACGTCTATCGACAGTTGTCGCAGTGACATCATGAACATTCTATTGAAATGGTTACTTGCATAGTGGAGTCTTTTTTGTTTAGACATCAAGCTAGCTAGCTAAAAAATGTAATCCCAACTATGCAAGTAACCATAATCCCAACTCATAATCCCAACTCATAATGTTACTACCCTGCATGAATCTGCAGGTAGCTAACCAACCAGGTTCAATGTTAGCTAGCTAGCTAACATTAGGCTATAACTAGCAATGCCAACGGCTCTGAGATACGACTAATATTGCTACACAGATCATACACGTAACGTTAGCTAGTGAGCCAGCCAGCTAACATTAACTAGCTAACATCACGCTTTGACTTGAAATTAAAATGACTTTCTGACTATATTAGAAACGTATAACATCTGAAAATGTAGCTAGCTAGACGATCTTACCCATATACATGGATGGATGCTTCTCTCTCTCTGTCATGGATGCCATGGTTTCCCTTAGTTTGAAGACGTAATCTGGAGTCAGGTGTTTTATACAACAGCCTTCTGTGTGTTCTCTTTTCGACTCCCTCTGCATATTTGCAATCAAACGCCAGAATGTTCTGTATCTCCTTAGCTATCATACTCTAATTCCACTGGGCATTCCACTGATTTCAAAATTTGGTCCTCCAGAAAGTGGAGAACAACATTTTTGCAGTTCTACTACGTGACATCTTCCAAAAAAAGCTGCATTAGAAGGATTACCTACACATAATGACCAGCTCACGTTATAGACAGAAGCATGCTACATGGCAGACAAATCCGAACTCATCTCTCAGCATGTCCAGCCAACCCATTATCTCAGCCAATCATGGCTAGCGGGATGGTTCCTGTCTTTTTCCGTGGCTAAACCAACTAGGCTCGTAATTTAACAATTTTATTCGTATTTACAGATGGCATACACGTTTGTTATTAAGGCACATGAAAGTTCACATGATCCAGAAGGCATTTCTGCCAAAAAACACATTTTGATAAAATAAAAGAAACGTTTACGTTCAAATGGCTCTCCTGTGAAGTAGTGACGCGCGACATACACCTATTTTCCTGAAACGAGTCACATTTTAGTGACGTAGCAATCCTCTCAAACAGTAAAATATACGTCCACCTGCTTTTGGTTCAAAGGTGGTACAAGCCAACTGTTCCGACCAAGAATATCCGGGGGGCTCTGAGCTACTGGAACACATTGAGAAAAAAAGTGTAAAACACAACGTAGCTGCCAAGTAGCCTCCTGTCTATGGTGATAAAACGGACAGCACTCTCCAAGGTGCTAATTCTTTCAAAGCATTTTAGACGTCACTGAGTATGCCCACATACTTGAGCTTACACAAGTCCGAATTTCTTATAGCCTCATTTTCTAGACATCAATATACAGCAACATTTTGGGACGACACTGCAGAACACCCGCCATATGCACACATACTCAGCAGTGGGGTTTACAAGACCCGAATTCCATATAATTTTCAAGACATCTACGCAGCAGTAGAACAAATATCACAATATCGGAATATAACTTGAAATAAAAGAAATCAATGTAGGCTACAGCAGAACACACATATGAGAATAAATAGGCCTTCTGCCTATGATTAAAAACTTGTTCTGTGATGTGAAGGTCAATAAAAAAAATCGGCCACAATGACTCTCCCCGTGTCAAGTCCATTTAACTCCTGAGAGTCAACTTCTTGTTCAAAGCCATGAGTGGGCATGTGGCTGTGATGTTTAGCCTCCTGAGGCTGTTCTGAAGACACTGGCTGTAGTGTCTATTAATTTTTTTCATTTTGACTGTTAACCTGGGTGTCCTCTTTAGCCTTGTCTACAAGGCTTGCTGCCACCAAATGCGCCTTGGTTCAGGCATGTTAAAAAACTTTTTTTCTGAGTGCTCTTTGTTGTTGTTTATTATGTCTGATGCATAGGATGTTAATTTACTGTACATTCCACCCACTCTTTTGCTAGTTAATCCCTCCAGTCGTTTCTAGACCCAAGCTCCCTACCTTTTTGCATGTTGTACATCCCAACTTTGAAATCTGCATGACAAGCCAGGGGTTATAAGTTTGATTGTTCTTGAACTGCAAATTGCACCTGCTCCAAGCATTTCAATTGTGGATGCACTGCCCCCTCCCCCCCAGCTCCTCCTCCTCCCCCCCAGCTCCTCCTCCTCCCCAGCTCCCCCTCCCGCTGAGTCTGACTCGCTAGTAGGCCTACTAGCTAGTGGAGGTGCCGGTTGTGATGCTGAACTGGCGGGATTAGCATCACCATCAGGAACAATTTGCCCCTCACTCCTCTCCTCCGGCACTGACAGTTCTCTGGATCGTTCTAGGTTCGATTCACCATCCTCTCTGGATTTTTGGACTTGAAAAATGTCAAACTTGATTGCCTTTTCTTATCAATTTTTTTATTTGGCTTTCCCACGATTCAAATTCAGTAGGGAGACGACTAGACTAGGCTACGTGATGTGATTACGTAGGGACCTCTTCACTAGCTGACCACCACTACCAAGACCTGTTTCAAGATCAGTTACTTACCCCACTGGCCCTCCCCATAACCTCTATGTACAAATAAGAGAGCAGGTCTGGGATCAGTGTGGCAGGATAAGATGATTACATAGAAGGATCACCGTGCTTTTACATAATGGTCTTTCTGGGGAGCGGGAGATAAAACGAGTGGGCAACTTGATAACATTTTTATTAGAGTGTCTACAGTGCGAACAGTGAAATAATTAATAAGTCATGCCACGAGAGGTACGGGATCTGGGCAAATAGGTGCTGGAACAAACAAAGTCAAATATGAGAGGCGCCGGATCCAAATTAAGCACTGGCTCTACCTCTCGCAGTTGAAGGTCTACGGGGTATACTCTAACCCTCAGGATCCTTTTCATCATCCTCCCTCTCTGGAAGGATTTCCTCTACCAAAGCAGTATCGTTAAACTTATTTTGAATCATCATAATGCTCTGCAATGATGAGCAGATTCGCCTTCGTACATTTATCCAGTATCTCCCAAATAGGTTTCCCCATAAAGTGCTCCAAAATCGAAGTCCATATTTTAAACGTTATTATTACCCTGTGAATGTTTATGCAACTTTCCACTGCTTCAGTGATTTGAGCAACTACAACAAACCTGGGACACAATATCCCGGACGAGTCCCCATTTTCTTACATTCCCCAATAACCAAAAATCATCACTTAACATAAAAAAGAACTAACAAATGAGTCACTGACAACCAAACCGAAACCAGGTGGGGCTTTAAAATAGGTTCTGAAAGGCATCCATGGGGGTGCCTACTGAGTCCTGGACAAGCAAACTCTAATAGGGACTAAACTAGGGTCGCCATTGGTGTCGGCTACTGGGGATCCTAATAAAATCAAACAAATCTAAACAAACACCCACCATGGATGCCCACTAGATTTGCCTGATAAGACAAAAAAAACAAAAAACACACCACCTTAGGTCAGGGAGTGAAAATAAACGTGGAGCAAACCAAACAGGGAAGACACGATAAAAGGCTTTGTTTAACTCAAACTTAGAGGGAGAGGTAAACAGTGGTCTAGCTCTTCCAACATCTCTCAAACCAACAGGAGCATTGGCTCTGCAGCGCTTCAATATCACCTGTGCCAGTAGAGGTGAAACTAACGATAGACTAACGAGGTGACAGGTGCAACACATCCTGGCCAACAAGGATGACTCCAATCAGTGCACGTCCACAACCAAAAATAAACCAACTTTGAAATCGAAAACAAATGCCAGATGGGCTGGTCCATCTTTAGCTCAGTGGCCGGTCTAAAAAGTAGAGTAGTAACTGGGTGGGACTTCCTATGGGTTAAGGAAGAATCACATAATTCCATAAAGGTCACCAGGTGGGATCAGCCAATGAATTATACTTTTGAGCAAACATTCCATAACTGCAGGTGGCAGTAAATCACCAACCTTGGCTTTATACCTGTTCAAACAACACTCTCCAGGTGGCAGTATGCAACCTTTCAGATTGGTTGCCAACTCATAGAAGTAGAAGAAGAAGAAAACGTACTACTTCAAAATGGAGAGGGCCTCAATGGTGTGCTGCCAGTGCTCTCACAGACGTCATATTGGGACAGATACACTGATGCAATGTCTATGTTTGTAACACAAACTGAGGTGTCTTTAGGTGAAGTGTAGTTGAGTGGGGAATTGGGCTGATCTTCCTCATTGTCCATGAAGCTATTTAAAAAATGCATTGGAATTATTTTCATTTACATAAAACATAAATAATGACTGAATTGATAAACAGTTTGATCTATCCCTTTTATTTTACACGAAATGTTTTGTGTATTTTACTTTCTAATTCACATTTTCTCTAAATATCAAAAGGATCTGCTAGATCCTTCACTTCTAGTAGAATACTTTACTGCCCATTTGTGGAAACTTATTACATCCTTACATCCTTTTGCTCAGTACCCAACCCCCCTGAAACAGAAATACATGTCCACTGACATGCTAGAAGAACATAGGGTCAGTGACACAGCAGCATCCCTGATTTGACTTTACTACAGTAAAATAGACTTAACAAAATGCATAAGACTTCACAAAAATTAAATGCAATACAAAGGAAAAACAAAAGATTAGGTTGATGATAAAAACATTTAGTTCTGGCAGCTCACATTCTGTCAGATGTTCCTGTTAGACCTGGGATTCAAACCGGCAACCCTTGCCCTGCTGCTGTACCATCTAAAGTCATAATTGGTACCAGTTTAGGTTCAGATTTTAGATGAGGAAAATCAAGAGAGTTCGGAAAGATTCTTGTTCTTATAATTTTTGTAATACATGTTCTGATCTCCTTGGTCCTAATACCATATATGATAGGGTGTACCAGTGGTGGGAACAGAATGAACTGTACTGATATTAATATATTAACCTCTCTGTTTACTGTGCTGTGCCTGTTGTAAATAACAGAAAAAAGGATGGCTGTAGAGAAGTTGATGAAAGTGATCAAGTGGGGAGCACACGTATTAAAAGCCTTCTTTCGTGACTCCTTTGAGGCTTTCAAGCAAACAAGTATTATTTTTACATATGAGAGTCCAACTAACACAAAAGGTAAAACCACTAGGCTTGCTATGATACATATACCATACAGGTTACTCAGTGCACTTTCAACACAGGAGAGTTTAACAACTGCTAGGTTATCACAAAAAAGCTTATTGATGTTGTATTTGCACACAGGGAGCCTTGAAGTTATAAACATTTGAAAAGCGAGCATGGTTATGGGAATAAAATATACCAAGGCTAACAACATCTTCACTTTAGAAGGGGTCATAATGCTATGATATTGCAATGGCTTGCAAATGGAGACATACCTGTCATAAGCCATCACTGCTAGAATAACGTAAGCACACGTTGCATATACATTGCAGAAAAACACCTGCAATATACAACCTTCGTGAGAGATGTCCTTTATGTCATTAACGAGATTGTCCATGATCTTCGGACAGACGGATAAACTCCCAATCAGTCCATTCACCGCCAAGTTGAACAGAAATATGTACATGGGCTTGTGTAAGCTTGATTCTAAGTAGATGACAAGCATGAGACTGAGGTTGGCAAATATTGTAATGAAGAAAAGCAAAAATGTTAAGAAAAAAGCTGCGTAGTTGAGTGGGCCTGGAGGTCCATATGCAGTGAAAAATATAGTGATATGTAAGACCGTTTGGTTCATATTTCCTGAGTAAAAGACAATTATAGTCAGCAGTTATCAGACATCATTTTAGAAATAATAAAACACATTAATAAAATAAACATTTAGAAAATGTGCAAACTTCAAAATAGTTACCATCAGGTTAGTACACTGGAGTTGGTGTCAGGGGTTGACAGAATTAATTTGATAAAGATGAGAACATTCTAAAATGAACAGTCTTCCAAGTAAAATGTTGGCTGGCATGATACGTTTTAGCTCCTTTTTATACCTTCACCATATTATAAGTGACATGAGTCTTTTGAGTATTTTCCTAATTAAAGCAATGTCTTAGAGAGATGTCACCCAATGGTATTAATTAAGGATGTATTTTTATTACTTCATTTGAGATCAGGGACGTGTTGTGTTTGTTTGACTGTATTCCAATTTTTTGGGTTCACTTTAAGGGGCAATCTTGCTAAATACATTTTCAGACTTTTAAATGAATGATATACACCCATTGATTCTTAAAAGATATAACGTATGAATGCCTCATGAGCTTAGTCAACTGTCGTTGAGACAAAGTTTAGACATAAATCATAAAACAGAAATATAGCTGCAAGCAGCAATGAACAGGGTTCACAGAATGACAGAAAGGACACAAGATCAGTTGGATAACAAAGCAATCTGGAGTGAGTCTGACCTATGGTTCATGAGGAGAAGATGACTGCAGATGATTTTGACCTTTAGTGTTACATATGCAAAGAATGAGTTGTTAATAGTTTCCTTGTTTTTTTATGAGATATCAATACCAAAAAATCAAGTGTGGTTCATTTTAGGGACGTCCATGATAGCGATTACAAGTTGATATGCCACTATTTACAGTGGATTTACAGTGGTTTAAATGGACATGTAAAATCTGATATTTGATTTGTCAATAACTCAGCCTATCCCGTAGTTTTCTCAAACTAAGTTAAGACATGGGGTCATTTGGTCCTTTATTTTTTAAGTAGGGGTACTGAGGGTGCTGCAGTGCCCCCTGAGGTAGGGCACTGGGCCTTCACTAATCCTGTATCAGCGGACCGATAGCTCAGGAAGGTAACAAGTGACCCAGGTTTGAACTTAGTCAATAACACCAGCAACTGTCTGGCTAACACCCACCAGATTTTTCCTGTCAGCCCTGGGATTCCAACCTGCAACCTTCCAGTTACTGACTTGCTACTTTAACCTATTTAGGTGTCAAAAAATGTTTCTAAACACACAAGCATGGTTTACAAAACCACCATATTACACTCCACCACCTATTTCACCTCCTCATAGATACCTATCCAGGGCACAGCACCGATGGGACAGACTGGTGTCTATCCTAGGTCTCAAAAAGTTATACAGCTGCACCATCGAGAGCATCCTGACCGGTTGCATCACCACCTGGTAAGGCAACTGCTCGGCCTCCGACTGCAAGGCACTACAGAGGGTAGTGCGTGCGGCCCAGTACATCACTGGGGCCAAGCTTCCTGCCATTGTCAAAGACTCCATCCACCCTAGTCATAGACTGTTCTCTCTGCTACCGCACGGCAAGTGGTACCAGAGCGCCATGGTTTCCAAAAGGAACACCTATGTGAGAATGCTGTTAATTGACTACAGCTCAGCGTTCAACACCATAGTGCCCACAAAGCTCATCACTAAGCTAAGGACCCTGGGACTAAAGACCTCTGTGATGAGTGTGATAGAAGGAGTCAGGCGCCGGAGGGTAAATCACCGAATACAGAGTTTATTCCATCGTACACAATTGCGCTGGATAGCGACACACACGAAAAACAGGCACAGGGGAAACTATCTATCCTGGCAATACACGGTTCGAGATACTCCAACAATATACAGGCACTGGGGAAATATCTACCCCAGCAATACAAAGTGCGAGTAGCTCCACCGAGCTACACTACTCTCACAAATAACAATCACCCACAAGGACAAGGGGGGCAGTGGGAACACTTATACACGGACTAATGAGGGGATAAGAACCAGGTGTGTGTAATTGACAAGACAAGACAAATTATATGATGATATATGGAGCCGCAGTGGCTAGTAAGCTGGCCTCGGGGACAGCCAGGAGGACGCGGAGCAGTCCCTCACCGGGACACAGCACTGTTCCTCCAGACCGTACCCCTCCCACTCCACGAGGTACTGAAGGCCCCCCACCCGACGCCTCGAATCCAGGATGGAATGGACAGAGTACGCCGGGGCCCCTCGATGTCCAGAGGAGGCGGAGGAACCTCCCACACCTCAGACTCCTGGAGCGGACCAACCACCACCGGCCTGAGGAGAGACACATTAAATGAGGGGTTAATACGGTAACCTAGACTATGAGCTAACGACCTGTCCATAAAGTTTGCAGCTGCGCCTGAATCGACCAATGCCTTACACTGGGAAAATACTGTGTAATCAGGGAAGGTGACGTGTATGGTGCGGTGCGCAGCAGAGGGCTCTGAACGAGTGTGGGTTTGCGCTACCTGGGGTGACGCGAGAGTGTCCTGCCTGCCGCCTCCAGACTCGGAAGAACCCTGACGACAGCTTGCAACAGAATGTCCTCTCCTGCCACAAGAGTGACACTGGAGCTGTCGTCCTCCTTTCTCCCGGATCGCTGCACCACCCAGCTCCATCGGAACTGAATCCGGGTTGAGGGGGTGTGAAACAGGCAGGCCTCTTCCAGGGCGTCCTCTTGCAGCTAGCAGGTTGTCTAACCGGATGGCCATGTCCACCAGTTGGTCGAAAGTCAACATGGTATCCCAGCAGGCTAGCTCTCTTCGGACATCCTCTTGCAGGCTGCACCGGAAGCTGTCGATGAGGGCAAAGTCCAGAGCAAAGTCCTGCGCGGTCCTCATCCCCTGCCTCAGGTGGACCAGCCACTCGCCTGCCTCTCTACCTTCGGGCGGGTGATCGAAGACTGCCCAGAAGTGGCTCATTCGCTCCAGACCGCATTGGCCCACTCCAGGGCTTTCCCCGAGAGGCAGGAGACGAGGGCAGACACCTTCTCCCGCTTCGATGGAGCCGGGCTGATGGTGGAGAAGTAGAGGTCCAGTTGCAGGAGGAATCCCTGGCAGCGGGCAGCTGTCCCGTCAAAATCCCTCAGTCGGGATAGAATAATCCCTCGGGGTGCTGGGGTGTGGGTGGCTGGATCCGGTCGCTCAGCTGGTCCAGAAGGATCGGGCTTCTCCTCTCCAGGCGTTGGACGACCTGGAGAACCCGATCCATCGCTTCTCCCAAGCTGGCTAGCATCGTAGAATGCTCCCGGACCCGCGCCAAGACTCCAGGCATGTGCTCTTCTCCTGCTGACTCCATGTCTTGGTGTATGATTCTTTCAGGGCCTATTCTCCCAGAGGGAATGACAGAAGGTGTCCCAAATGGTATCCTACAACTTTTTTTCATACTTTTTACAACATTTTACAGGATGGATGGAATACATTGACCAATGTGTCTATTACAGTTTTTTTGGATTGCTTACACACTAAAATTAAAAGTAGTACACTATTAGCAAAACCTTACACTCAAGAAGCAAAACATCAGCCCATATTTGCACAACTATAAGCACATTGTCAACCTTACACTTGTTGCAAAACTCTACACACAGTGATTTGCAAAACACTAAACACAGTTAACATACATTACACACAAAAATCTATCATGAAGTCACGTCCTTGCAATACCAAAGCACTGACTGTCAAATTACCACACCGTCCAACCAATTGGTTCAACACAGTCATCAGGTGTGCAAACACTCGTTTGCTTAATTGTAGACACACCAATCAGGTGTATAAGCACTATAAAAAGCAGCAGGTGAGTTCATCGGTCTTCAAGCACAATGGAAAGAGTCAGAGAAAGAGTAAGACGAGGAGGAGGAGGAGGAGGAGGACGACGAGGAGAACGAGGAGGAGGATGAGGAGAACGAGGAGGAGAACGAGGAGAACGAGGAGAACGAGGAGGACGAGGAGAACGAGGAGGACGAGGAGAACGAGGAGAACGAGGAGGACGAGGAGGAGGAGGAAGGGGAGGAAGAGGAAGAGGATGAGGAAGAGGAAGACAAGAAGGTGCTCAAAGAGGACCGAATCTGACAAATGAGATCCGCGCAACACTGGTTGACCACATTGTCAACCACGGCCTGACGCTGAGGGAGGCTGAACTGCGAGTACAGCCAAATCTAAGCCGATATACAGTGGCAAGTGTGATGAGAACATTTCGACTGGAAAATAGGCATTGTAAAAATATCATCATATCAAAAACATCTGCACGGTTTCAGTAACTGCTTACAGTACTATATTCTATGCACTATCAGCACTTCTGTTACCTTTTCCTGTGAAATTACTGTACTATTGTATACTGTTTTTTTTTCTACATAGGATTGAGGGTCAGGGACGACAAGGGGAAGGCCTCCTATGTTCACAGAACAGCAAGAGAGGGAGATAGTAAACATGGTTTTGGCCAACAATGCTATAACACTCAAGCAGCTCCAAGCTAACATTGTCAATAACCACGCCATTTTCAACGATATCCATCAGGTCTCAACATCAACACTGGCACGCATCCTAAAAAAAAAACATATTCAAATGAAGCAAATTTATCGAATGCCTTTCGAGCGCAATTCCGAAAGGGTGAAACGACTGCAGGCATGATTATGCAGAGGTATGTATTCACTTTAGCAGTGTGATCTTGCATACTGTCTCATAATATTTTACTGTACTGTAATATGTATACTAGATCTACACTGAACTACACAATTTTGCCTGACACTGTTTTTCAGAGAGTTTTACGAATGGATGGAGAGGAGATCCAGCATGAGTTCATTTATGTAGATGAGGCTGGGTTCAACCTGACGAGAACACGAAGGAGGGGAAGAAACATCATTGGCCACAGGGCTATAGTCAATGTCCCAGGGCAACGTGGGGGTAATATAACACTCTGTGCAGCCATTACACAGAATGGGGTCCTCCACCGCCATGCCCATATGGGCCCTTACAACACATCACTCATACTTACATTCTTGGACCAATTGCACAACATAACAGCAGCAAATCAAATCGATCATATGCAATACATTGTTGTCTGGGACAATGTGTCTTTCCACCGCTCTGCTCTGGTTCAGAACTGGTTTCAGCAACATCCACATTTCACCGTCTATATCTTCCACCATACTCTCCATTCCTCAACCCTATAGAAGAGTTTTTCTCGGCATGGCGGTGGAAGGTATATGATCTCCGTCTCCAGGCTGAGGTACTCCTCATCCAAGCCATGGAGGAGGCCTGTGACCAGATGGAGGTAGCAGCAATGCAAGGATGGATTCGTCATTCAAGACGTTTCTTTCCAAGGTGTCTTGCTAATGACAACATTGCCTGCGATGTTGATGAAATTCTCTGGCCAGATCCAGCTAGGCGAAGAGACAATGTCTAGTTATTTTTTTATTTTTTTTGAACTTACAATACGTAAAGTGACGTTTAGGTTACAGTATTATGAATCTCCATGTCAACATTTTGGGCGTGTTGAGAAATAAATGAGTTTCTTCAGTCTGCAACATTGGTCTTGTGTAGTGTTTGGTGAATTTACATTATATTTGTACTTTGTTGATAGCAGCCTACTCTAATCATAGGGAAGTAGAAGTGCTAAAAGTGTTTTTGGTTTATCACAGCAGAGTGTAACTCGTGCAAACAGAGTATAGTAATGTGAAACGTGTGTGTTTCATATGGTAACAAAGTGTGGTTTTTAAAAAGAAGTGTATAGTTTTTACAAGAGTGTTTAATTTTGCAAAGGATCTGTAGTGTTTTGCTAATTGGGTGTGTGGTTGTGCTAATTGTGTGTAGTGTTTCGAAAACACGGGCCCTGTTTTGAAAATCGTGCTTAAGCAATAAAAAAAAACTGTAAATACCTCACAACCCTTACTGGATTATTTTGGTCAAACATATCTCACAGTGACACTGGAAAAACAAGATTCCAGACAAACAAGATTCCTTATCTCAAGAACGGTATCTGGCCATCTGCCAGATTGCTAGAACACAGACACTGTTATAGCAGCAAAGGGGGGACCAACTCCCTATTAATGCCCATGATTTTGGAAAGAGATGTTCGACGAGTATGTGTCCACATACTTTTGGTCTTGTAGTATATATACAGTCCCAGTCAAAGGTTTGGACACACCTACTCATTCATAGGTTTTTCTTTAGACAAAACTATGAAATAACACATATGGTATCATGTAGTAACCAAAACAGTGTTAAACAAATCCAAATGTATTTTAGATTTTAGATTCTTCAAAGTAGCCACCCTTTGCCTTGATGACAGCTTTGCACATTATTGGCATTCTCTCAACCAGCTTCACCTGGAATGCTTTTCCCACAGTCTTGAAGGAGTTCCCACATATGCTGAGCACTTGTTGGCTGCTTTTCCTTCACTCTGCCGTCCAACTCATCCCAAACCATCTCAATTAGGTTGAAGTCGGGGGATTGTGGTGGCCAAGTCATCTGATGCAGCTCTCCATCACTCTTCAGCTTGGTCAAATAGCCCTTACACAGCCTGGAGGTGTGTTGGGTCATTGTCCTGTTGAAAAACAAATTATAGTCCCACTAAGCCCAAACCAGATGGGATGGCATATCGCTGCAGAATGCTGTGGTAGCCATGCTGGTTAAGTGTTCCTTGAATTCTAAATAAATCATAGACAGTGTCACCAGCAAAGCACACCCATACCATAACACCTCCTCCTCCATGCTTCACGGTGGGAACAACACATGCGGAGAATTACCAGCCTCAGAAATTGCAGCCCAAATGAATGCTTCACAAAGTTCATGTAACATACACATCTCAACATCAACTGTTCAGAGGGGACTGTGTAAATCAGGCCTTCATGGTCGAATTGCTGCAAAGAAACCACTACTAAAGGACACCAATAGTAAGAAGGGACCTGCTTGGGCCAAGAAACACGAGCAATGGACATTAGACCGGTGGAAATTTGTCCTTTGGTCTGGAGCCCAAATTTGAGATTTTTGGTTCAAACCGCGTGTCTTTGTGAGACGCGGTGTGTGTGAACGGATTATCTCCGCATGTGTATTTCCCACCGTAAAACATGAAGGACGTGTTATGGTGTTTGGGTGCTTTGCTGGTGACACTGTCTGTGATATATTTAGAATTCAAAGCTCAATTGGTAGAGCATGGCGCTTGTAACGCCAGGGTAGTGGGTTCGATCCCCGGGACCACCCATACGTAAAAATATATGCACACATGACTAAGTCGCTTTGGATAAAAGCGTCTGCTAAATGGCTTATTATTGTTATTATTATTGTTATTATTATTATTATTATTATTATTATTATTATTATTATTATTATTATTATTATTATTATTATAACCATCATGGCTACCTCAGCATTCTGCAGCGATATGCCATCCCATCTGGTTTGGGCTTAGTGGGACTATCATTTGTTTTTCAAGCCTTGTTGGGGAGGGGGCTGTCGTCAGGGCGACATATATCTCCCTTCTCGATAGGGCATCCGCGTTTCCATGCTTCGCCCCTGACCTGTGCACAACAGAAAAGAGAAGTGTTGAAGGGACAAGAACCACCTGGTGACCCGATCGTTTGTGTCCCTTCCCCTGGTCATCTAGACCATGGGAGCATGATCTGTGACCAGGGTGAAGTGGTTGCCCAACAGGTAATACATGAGTGTCTAGCGCCCACTTCACCGCTAGACAGTCTTTCTCGACAATAGAGTACTTTTTTATCTATGGGTATCAGCTTTCGCTTATAACATGATGGGGTGCTCCTCCCCATCATGTACCTGGGACAGGACGGCCCCTAGTCCCGTGTTACAGGCGTCCGTCTGGACCAACATCGGTACCTGGAAATCGGCATTTACGAGAATCGGATGGGAGCACAGCGCTTCCTTCAGGCGCCTCAATGCCGCTTTGTGTCTCGCACGTCCATTTCACTGTTTTTGGGAGGCGGGCCCTGGTTAGATCGGTAAGGGGGAGGCTATAACCGGCTGTAGTATCCTGCCAGTCGCAGGAAGGACTTGACCTGTGTATTGGTGCGTGGAACAGGCCAGTCACGTACCGTGTGGACCTTCCTCTCCTGGGGCTTGACGTTCCCCCGTCAGATCAAATACCCCAGGTACGTCACCTCCTCGAACCCTAGCTTGCATGTCTTAGGGTTCGCTGTCAACCTAGCTTGCCTGAGTGCGTCCAGCACCGCCTGGAGGCGCGTCAGGTGCCCTTCCCAACCTTGGCTGTAGATGATGATATCATCCAAATAGGCCACTGCGTACTGTTGGTGGCGTCGGAGGACTCGGTCCATCAGGCGCTGGAACGTGGGCGGGGCTCCATGGAGACCAAATGGGAGGATCCGGTACTGATATGAGCCGTCTGGTGTCGAAAACACTGTCTTCTCCTGGGAGGAGGCTGCCAACGGTACCTGCCAATATCCTTTGGTCAGGTCGAGGGTGCTGATGTACTGGGCCTTTCCCAATCGGTCGATGAGCTCGTCCACCCTCGGCATGGGGTAGGCGTCGAACAAGCTGATATCATTCACACTCCGGAAGACATTACAGGAGCGCTGGCTACCGTCTGGTATGGGCACCAACACGATTGGGCTGCACCAACGACTTCAACGACCCCCATCCTCAGCATAGGCTCCACTTCCTGTTCATGGCCTTCCTTCGGGCCTCGTGGATCCAGTATGGCATCTTTCGTACCGTTTCCCCGGGCCGGGTGTGGATGTGGTGTTCAATGAGGGTCGTACAGCCCGGCTTCTCGGAGAACACCGCCGTGTTCCGATTGAAGAGCTCCCGTAGCGTTTACTTCTGAGCTGGGTCGAGGTCCTCATAGCTCGGGACCACCACTGGTCCTGCTGGTGTCCTGGGTCCCAACCATAACATAGCCAAGGCTGTCCTCTCGTGCCACCTCTTCAATAGGTTCACGTGGTAAATCTGTTGGGCTTTCCGTCTCCCCGGCTGCCGTGCGTGGTAATTGACGGGTCCCAGCTTCTCTATCACCTCGGACAGCCCACGCCAGGAACTTATATTCTGCCGTGGGGATTAGGACCAGTACCTTGTCTCCCACCTGGAATTCTCTGGGCTGGGTTCCCCGATTGTAGACCTGGGCTTGGGCGCGTTGGGCCTTCTCCATTTGTTCCCTTACCACTGGCCATATGGCTGTCATCCGCTCCGTCACCGTCTCCATGTGTTCTAACATGCTGCATAAGAGAACATTAGGTGGGGTAGTAGCTGGTCCCAGTTCTTCCCCTCCTGCTCGATGACCATCGGCAGCATTTGTTTGAGCGTTTTATTGAACCGCTCAACGAGCCCATCCGTCTGTGGGTGTAAGACGGATCTGCTTGATCTGTAGGAGAACACACAAATCTTTCATTAGTCGGGACATGAATTCGGTAGCTTGGTCAGTCAGGATCTCGTTCGGGATGCCCACACGGCTAAAGAGGTGGAAGAGCTCCCGGGCGATTCCCTTGGAGACCGCCGTCCATAGGGGAATGGCCTCGGGATACTGGGTGGCATAATCTACTATTACCAGGATGTATTGGTGTCCTCGTGCATTTTTTACCAGGGGTCCCACTATGTCCATGGCGATGCGTTCAAAGGGCAGGGGGTCCAGCGGGTTTCGGAAGTGTGCTTTTGGGGCAGTTATTTGACACTCAGGGCAGCTGCGACAAGTCTTCCACAGACCTCCTCATTCCGGGCCAGTGTAACCGGGCAGCGAACCGTTCCCGGGTATTCTCCATTCCCAGGTGCGCCCCCAACAGATGGGTGTGGGCCATCTGAAGAATGGTTCCCACGTACCATTGGGGCAGCAACAGTATCTCTCGAAGTTCCCCTGTTGGCACGACACCTGATACAAAAGGTTATTCTTGATTTGGAAATGGGGGTATCGCCAGTAGCTGGCCATCCACCGCTATCACTTGGGCTGCGCCGGCTTTCATGTTCGGATCCTCCCACTGGGCAGTCCCGAACTGTCCCCTCAGTTGGCCCATGGCAGGTTTCTCGTCTAGTCCCCGAAATCGATGAAAGGGATGATGGGCTCCTCCTCCAGTTGTTCACTAGGGGGGTCCGTTTCTGGCACCCCCTCGGACTCCGACTCCAGACCTGTCGATACGGGTTTGTCAACCACTTATTTCCAGGCCGCGCAGGTGTTGGATCATCCTCGCTCTCGTCTCCCGCCAGCTCGTACCTTTTTCCTCAGCTCGTGCCTCCACAGTGCCGCGAACAGCGAACAATCTTGTCCCACGAGGAGGGGTACCGGCAACTCCGGCACGGCACCCACCATCATCTGGCAGCTCCTTTGTGTTTTCACGATGTTGGCCTATACGTTTGGATACCGCTTGGTGTCACCGTGGACACAGGAAACTGACATTTCCTCGCCACGTTCGGTCCCCTGGGCCAGCAGGCTCGTGGCTACGAGCGTAACCACACTCCCGGAGTCCAATAGAGCTTCGGTCGACTTTCACAGGAGGTGATGTAGTTCTCTGCGTGGCCCACCTCGCCTTCGGGGCTCGCTGATGGCATTGACTCCTCTCGAGCTGGGCAATTCCATGCAAGGTGGCCCCGGGCGCCACATTCAAAACATTTCCCCTTGATTACTCACCAACCTCAAATCAGCCCCAATTAGTCCTGGCCGGAGAGCCTGTCGAGACCTGGCATGTCCAGCCAGAGGGAGTCATCGCCACGTGATGTAGACTCCGTCTGCCACCAGGCCTAGATGAGTCTCCCCCTGGTGGCTAACATGCGGTATGCCACAACTCCTAAAGAAAATATTGTACTTTTTACTCCATACAACCCAAAGTACTAGTTACATTTTGAATGCTTAGCAGAACAGGAAAATTGTCAAATTCACGCACTTATCAAGAGAACACGTGGTCATTCCTACTGCCTATGTCCTGGCGGACTCACTAAACACAAATGCATCTTTTGTAAATAATGTCTGAGTGTTGGAGTGTGCCCCTGGCTATCCGGACATTTTTTAAACAAGAAAATGGTGCCTTCTGCTTTGCTTAATATAAGGGATTTGAAATTATTTATACTTTTACTTTTGATACTTAAGTATATTTTAACAATTACATGTACTTTTGATACTTAAGTATATTTAAAATCAAATACTTTTACTGGGTAACTTTCACTTTTACTTGAGTAACTTTCTATTAAGGTATCTATACTTTTACTCAAGTATGACAATTGGGTACTTTTTCCACCACTGTCTTGGGGACTCTGGGTCCTCTGGGACCAACTCGTAAGCCCGAAGGATAGCAGCTTTAACAGTGTCATAATCTGAACTCTGATCAATAGAAAGTGCCGTACACTTTGAGCTTTTCCAACAAGAACACGTTGAACAAGGTTGACCAAATATTTCTCAGCCATTTTAGGGACGTAGCAATCCTCTCAAGCAGTGTAAAATATACATCCACCTCCTTTTCGCTCAAAGGTGGTACAAGCCAGCTGTTCTGACCAAGATCAAACTCAAAGGTTCTGGATGACCTGATTCGGAATACTTCCCGAACTCTCTTTGGCATGCTTCCAGTTCCATCTCTTTTAAACTTTCCTGTTGTTTGGCTGCACATTCTTCTTGTTCTAGTCTGGCTGCACGTTCCCTTTCCTTGTGCACGAGCTGTAATTTCTGTTGCTTCAATCTTTCCCCACGTTTTCTTTCCTTGTGCTCGATCTCTAATTTCTGTTGTTCCCATTTTGCCTTTAGTTCTACCTCTCGCAGTTGAATGTCCACAGGGTATACCACCAGTAGGATCCTTTTCATAATCCTCCCTCTCTGGGAGGATTTCCTCTACCAAAACAGTATCGATTCACTTGATAAACTTATTTTGAATCATCATAATGATGAGCAGATTCAACTTCGTACATTTATCCAGTATCTCCCAAATAGGGTTCCCCACAAATGCTCCCAAATCAAAGTCCATGTTTTTATTTTATTATTACCCTGTGAGTGTTTATGCAACTTTCCACTGCTTCAGAGTGATTTGAGCAACTACAACAAACCTGGGACACAATATCCCGGACGAGACCCCATTTTGTTACATTCCCCAATAACCAAAAATCGTCACTCAACATAAAAAAGGAACTAACAAATGAGTCACTGACAACCAAAACAAAACAAGGTGGGGTTTTAAAATAGGTTCTGAACGGCATCCATGGGGGTGCCTACTGAGTCCTGGACAAGCAAACTCTAATAGGGACTAAACTAGGGTCGCCATTGGTGTCGGCTAATGGGGATCCTAAAAAGAAATCGTACAAATCTAAATCTAAACAAACACACACCATGGATGCCCACTAGATTTGGCTGATAAACAAACTAAAAGAAAACCCACACCAACTTAGGTTAGGGAGTGAAAATAAACGTGGAGCAAACCAAACAGGGAAGACACGATAAAAGGCTTTGTTAAACACAAACGTAGAGGGAGAGGTAAACAGCAGTCTAGCTCTTTCAACATCTCTCAAACCAACAGGAGCATTGGCTCTGCAGCTCTTCAATGTGAAACTAACGATAGACTAATGAGGCGACAGGTGCAACACATCCTGGTCAACAAGGATGACTTCAATCAGTGCACGTCCACACCCAAAAATAAACCAACCTCGAAATCGAAAACCAAAGCCTGTAACAATTACTACGTTTACATGCACACCAATATCCCATTATTATTCGGGATACTCAAGTATTCTGTTTTTGAGTTGACGCATATAGACATCTCCCGTTTATAATACTCCAAAAAGCTTGTATCCCGGTTATGAGAAACCCGGGATATGCTGATCTAAGACGGGATACTGTGGCATGTAAACGTCTTATCCCATTTACTGTTGTTTCTGCAGTCTGCGCAGGCTCAGTTAAGCATGCTATGGGTGTTGTGTGTTGTTTTCATCTGATTGTCAACGAAATCACTTCAAAGAGTAGGCTACCTTCGCAGTACGATACACCATAATAATTTAGCCTACTATAATGACTTTACTATAATTTACTACTGGCTACATTCACCCCTAATTTAGACAAGTTTCAACTTATAATGTCCGAAGTTTGGTAAGCAATTTGTTTGTCAACTATAGTTAAATACATGCAGCTACTCTTCTGTCATAACTTGTTGCCCCAGAAGACTAAATAAAGTAGAGCTCACCAGAATAATGTCTCACATCGATAGAATGAATACATTAGTAATCTACACTGAACAAAAATATATAATGTTTCTGGATATTGGCGGGAACTGGAACACGCTGTCGTACATGTCGATCCAGAGCATCCCATACATGCTCAATGTGTGACATGTCTGGTGAGTATGCAGGCCAGGCCCTTCCCCCCCCGATTGCTCCGTATAGCCGGGCGGCCAGCTCTAGGAAGAGTCTTGATGGTTCCAAACTTCTTCCACTTAAGAATGATGGAGGCCACGTTGTTCTTGGGGACTTTAAATGCTGCAAAAATATTTTGGTACCCTTCCCCAGATCTGTGCCTCGACACAATCCTGTCTCAGAGCTCTCCGGACAATTCCTTCGACCTCATGGATTGGTTTTTGGTCTGACATGCACTGTCAACTGTGGGACCTTATATAGACAGGTGTGTGCCTTTCCAAATAATGTCCAATCTATTTTATTTACCACAGGTGGACTTCTATCAAGTTGTAGAAACATCTCAAGGATGATCAATGGAAACAGGATGCACCTGAGCTCAATTTAGAAAATTTTAGCTCAGTGGCCGGTCTAAAAAGTTTGCAAGCGTAGAGATAGATAGACGACTCAAGTGGCCAAAAGTCACTAGAGTAGTAAATGAGTGGGACTTCCTATGGGTTAAGGAAGGATCACATAATTCCATAAAGGTCACCATGAGGGATTAGCCAATGAATTATACTCGTGAGCAAACATTCCATAACTGCAGGTGGCAGTAAATTGCCAACCTTGGCTTTCTACCTGTTCAAACACTCTTCAGCTGGCAGTATGCACCCTTCCAGTTTGTTTGCCAACTTGTAGAAGTAGTAGAAGAAGAAAATGGACTACTTCAAAATGGAGATGGCCTCAATGGTCCCTGCTGTGAGCCCAGGTTGGGGCAAGGCGGGGGACGGAAGCAACACTGTTACAGTACACATGGTCAGAGGGACATTCTTAAATAAAGAAAGTAGTTTGGTAGGCTGTGTTAGTGGCCTATGATCCTGTTAAAACAATGTACGTGTTGGGACCCTCTAGCCTGGCACTCTACAATGTAGAAGAAGTATGTGACATCACCAATGGGCTGGGTAGACAATGCAGTCAGCTCTCTCATTAACCTTTCAGGAGTTTGTGTGCTATGTATTGTGTACAATAAAGAAATAGTTCAGTGAAATCAATCCAAAGCCTCTGACAAAGGGACGGTTGCCAGGACGCAGATTAAGTCTACTCCTGGACTAAAACACACTGTCAATGGAGATTCTCCATTGAAACGTTTTTATTCTACGACCAGTCTTAATCTGGGTCCTGTAATTCAGCCTTCAGTCTTGTTCCAGACCACTGTAGGGAGGTATCTGGGTACTGTTGAGGGGCTACCTTGCTAGCTATAGTCTGAATGAGGGTGCAACACAACAGTCTGAGGAGAGGTCATCATTGGTAGCCTGGCCCCAGATCTGTTTGTGCTATCATTCTAACTCATTGTCATGTTTGGCATGACAAGGGGAGGAATAATAGCACAAACATACTGGTACCCAGGCTACATTGTTAGGGCACTGACCAAATCCAAATCAAATCAAATGTTATTTGTCACATGCAACGAATACAACAGCTGTAGACCTTACCGTGAAATGCTTACTTACAAGCTTGTAACCAACAATGCAGTTCAAGAAATAGAGTTAAGAAAATATTTACTAAAATGAAATAAAAAGTAACACAATAAAATAACAATACCGAGGCTATATACAGTGGGGCAAAAAAGTATTTAGTCAGCCACCAATTGTGCAAGTTCTCCCACTTAAAAAGATGAGAGAGGCCTGTAATTTTCATCATAGGTACACGTCAACTATGACAGACAAATTGAGAAAAAAAAATCCAGAAAATCCCATTGTAGGATTTTTAATGAATTTATTTGCAAATTATGGTGGAAAATAAGTATTTGGTCACCTACAAACAAGCAAGATTTCTGGCTCTCACAGACCTGTAACTTCTTCTTTAAGAGGCTCCTCTGTCCTCCACTCGTTACCTGTATTAATGGCACCTGTTTGAACTTGTTATCAGTATAAAAGACACCTGTCCACAACCTCAAACAGTCACACTCCAAACTTCACAATGGCCAAGACCAAAGAGCTGTCAAAGGACACCAAAAACAAAATTGTAGACCTGCACCAGGCTGGGGAAGACTGAATCTGCAATAGGTAAGCAGCTTGGTTTGAAGAAATCAACTGTGGGAGCAATTATTAGGAAATGGAAGACATACAAGACCACTGATAATCTCCCTCGATCTGGGGCTCCATGCAAGATCTCACCCCGTGGGGTCAAAATGATCACAAGAACGGTGAGCAAAAATCCCAGAACCACACGGGGGACCTAGTGAATGACCTGCTGAGAGCTGGGACCAAAGTAACAAAGCCAACCATCAGTAACACACTACGCCGCCAGGGACTCAAATCCTGCAGTGCCAGACGTGTCCCCCTGCTTAAGCCAGTACATGTCCAGGCCCGTCTGAAGTGCATTTGGATGATCCAGAAGAGGATTGGGAGAATGTCATATGGTCAGATGAAACCAAAATATAACTTTTTGGTAAAAACTCAACTCGTCATGTTTGGAGGACAAAGAATGCTGAGTTGCATCCAAAGAACACCATACCTACTGTGAAGCATGGGGTTGGAAACATCATGCTTTGGGGCTGTTTTTTCTGCAAAGGGACCAGGACGACTGATCCGTGTAAAGGAAAGAATGAATGGGGCCATGTATCGTGAGATTTTGAGTGAAAACCTCCTTCCATCAGCAAGGGCATTGAAGATGAAACATGGCTGGGTCTTTCAGCATGACAATGATCCCAAACACACCGCCCGGGCAACGAAGGAGTGGCTTCGTAAGAAGCATTTCAAGGTCCTGGAGTGGCCTAGCCAGTCTCCAGATCTCAACCCCATAGAATATATTTGGAGGGAGTTGAAAGTCTGTGTTGCCCAGCGACAGCCCCAAAACATCACTGCTCTAGAGGAGATCTGCATGGAGGAATGGGCCAAAATACCAGCAACAGTGTGTAGAAAACCTTGTGAAGACTTACAGAAAACGTTTGACCTGTGTCATTGCCAACAAAGGGTATATAACAAAGTATTGAGAAACTTTTGTTATTGACCAAATACTTATTTTCCACCATCATATGCCAATAAATTCATTAAAAATCCTACAATGTGATTTTCTGGATTTTTTTTTCTAATTTTGTCTGTCATAGTTGACGTGTACCTATGATGAAAATTACAGGCCTCTCTCATCTTTTTAAGTGGGAGAACTTGCACAATTGGTGGCTGACTAAATACTTTTTTTCCCCACTGTACATGGGGTAACGGTATCGAGTCAATGTATGGGGGTACAGGTTAGTCGAGGTAATTTGTATATGTAGGTGGGGGTTGGGGGGAGAATAACTCAGAAGCCTTAGTCCTACCTATAGTCTAAAAACTTGGCCCAGAGATTTTCCTGCTCAGGTAAAAGTGAGGACCCTTATTATCACTCTGGGCTTCCTTAGGCCTACAGTACACTTTCAGGGCCTACCCTCCCAGAGGGGATGAGAGAAGGTTTGAGTCCCAAATTGCACCCTATTGCCTTTATAGTGCACTACTTTTGACCAGAGGGCTCTGGCCAATATAGGGAAAAGGGAATATACATAGGGAATAGCGTACCATTTGAAATTGGTTCCCAGGAATCGAGGCAATATAGTGGACTAATGACCTGGTACCCAATGACTCAAACATGTGTATTACAGGTGCACAACTTTCACTGGGGACGGGGGGGACATGTCCACCCCCACATTCTGAAATTGCATTTTTGTCCCCCCCAGTTTTATCATTGGAATGTGATACAAAACGAGGCAATGGTGTGCTTTAGGACCATGTGGACGCCTCCGAGCATTCGGGTAGGCTGTTTGGAGTGTTTATCCAACTGGATGTCCCCCCCACTTCTAGTTGTGCCCCTGGTTTATTACGCTTTCCCCATTGTAAAGTATGGATGGAGTACATGACCAATGTGTCTTATACATACATCATCATTACCTTTACTGGATTATTTTATTCTGGGTCAAACATTTCTCAAAGTGACCCACAGTGACCCTAGAAAAACAAGATGCCTTATCTCAAGAAAGGTATCTAGTCCTCTGATTTCTCAATAAAAACAAAATATATACAGTCTTATCAAGGAATTACCTGGTCATTTTTAAGGCAGAATAAACTATCCAAATTAGGCAACAGGTTTTCATAGGAAAACCAAAGCTATAGGTCATCTGTCAGATAGCTGGAACACAGGTATAATGTTACATTGAACAGCTGGTCTTTAGAAAACATGACATGCATTTAGTTGGTTTTCATGGTATAGTATTTCCCTAGATTTCTCCCTCAAAATGTCACAAAATGTAACTGACATTGTCCATTTTCCATTAGTGATGGATGAAATAATAGTAGTGTGGCAGGTAGCCTAGCGGTTCGATTTTTGGGCCAGTAACCGGAAGATCGTTGATTCGAATACTTGAGCCAACAAGGTGAAGGCACATAACTCTAATTTGCTCCAGGGGTGCCGTACTGCTATGGCTGACCCTGTAAAACAACACATTTCACTGCACCTATCCGGTGTATGTGACAATAAATCTTGTTTTTCTATGGTGGGCGGGCTATGGGGTGTAAGGGTTGGTGTGACCCAGGTGCGGTGCAGGATAGACAGTAGGCATTAAGAAAGGATGATGAAACAAGGATCTTTACTGGGAGAACACTTCTCGAGTACCTGTAACTCCGTCACGTGATCTGACACTGATACGTACTGCTTGACCTCAACGAACTAGCAAAGAAAACTGAGCAAGCGAACACAGGGAAGTGAGGGCATTAATACACAAGTGAATCAGATAGACACAGGTGACACCAATAGGCAGATAATTAGTCCCGACTGTGAGTGAGGAGGTGCCTATGGTTGTCGGAGGGTGACACCTAGTGGGTCACTCCGGAACTGCGACCCACTCCTGTAACAGGAGGCGACGGAATGCTGTATCAGCCCTGGGTCCAGAATGTCCCTCCTGGGCACCCCGGACTGCTCCTCTGGCCCATAACCCTCCCAATCCACCAGAAATAGGAGACCCCTCCCCCCCGCCGGAAGTCCAGGATCTGGTCCACCGTAAAAGCAGGCTGCCCTCTGACGAGGCATAGTGGGGGAACAGGACAAGGAGGGGGAGCCAGGGGACAGGTGGCGACAGGCTGGAGGAGGGACACCTGGAATGTGGGATGCACCCGCATGGTGGGGGGAAGTTGCAGGTGTTAGGTCACTGGGTTGACTCGCCGGACCCCTCTGAATGGCCCGACGGGACCACCGCCTCCTCCTCTTGCTCGGGGAATAGAGGCGCTTGGAGATAGGCAGATGTCGGAGCAGCCCTGCCGCGGGCTGACGTGAGCTATTCGTGCGTGCGCACACCAGGCAAGCAGCCACGAAGGCACGTGTATCCCCCTCAGCAGATGGCCACCAGAACCTCCTACGCAGGAACTCCAATGTCCTGGCGCCCCCTGGATGGCTGGTGAGGTTGGAGGTGTGCGCCCACTGAAGCAGTCGCGAGCACGCAGCCTTGGGTACGTACATCCTCCCCGATGGGCCTCCACCCAGATCGGGCTCCCGCCGTAGCGCTGCTCTGACCAGCCTATCAATTCCCCACAAAACTGGGGCAGCCATCAGGGCATTGGGGACAATGGGGTCGTCCCTCATTGCCAGCGTCTAAGGCCGGGACAAGGAAAGCAATCGCCCTTGTGTGGGCATGGCTCCCGGCAGGAGATCGATAGCGCAGTCATAAGGCGGTAGGCCCTTGGCATGCCTCCTACTAAACACTTCCCCCAGATCCCAATACTCCTGGAGAACAGCTGCCAGGTCTGGGCCGGTGACAGAGTGCGGGACCTGGGGAAGAGGTGAGGACTGGTAGGTGGTCTGGGACGGTGGTTTGGGCTGATGAGTGGTCGGTGGCGACCGGAACAGGATGGGGGAGGAGCCTCCCTCCAGGATGAGCCGCCCCGTGGACCAACCTATCTGGGGATTGTGGTCGACCAGCCAGGGGTGCCCGAGGATGAGGGGACACTCCGGAGAGTCAACAATGAAAAACTGGATATACTCCCATAGCCCCCCACCACCACCCGGACACGCGCGGGGACAGTGCGCTGGGTGATGCAGCCCGACCCCAACGGCCGGCTGTCCAGGCCCATGACCGGAATCGGCTCGGAGAGAGAGTAACGGAACGCTCCACCCTTGGGCCAGCCCTGCGTCCATCAAGTTTCCCGTGGCCTCAGAATCCACAAGTGCATGCGTCCGACGTGCAGTGCGGGCCCACTGAACCCTGACGGGGAGAAAAATCAGGGAGTCTCTGGAGTTGGGATTTCGGTTCCGGCTCGCTAGCACCCCTCCCGATCCAAGCAAGCCCTCCCATTTCCCCGGATTCTCCGGGCATGAGTCGCAGTGGTGACCTGCGTGGCCACAGTACCGGCAAAGTCCCTGGGGCAGACGCCTCTGCGTCTCCATTCTGGACAAGCACGCCGTACCAAGCTGCATAGCCTCCTCCTGAGGCGTCTCCTCCCTGAATCGTGAGAAAGCCTCCGGGCTGATAGGGTGACAAGGAGGCGAGCCTTGCGTCATGCCTCTCTAATATGCCCGCTCACGACGCCGATTGTCCACCCGCACCGAGAGGTCGACGAGGCTGTCCATTCGCTCAGGCAGCTCCATGAAGGATATTTCGTCCTTCATCCCCTCCGATAGCCCCTGCACATACAGGCGACCAGGGCGGCCTCCTCCCATCCTGCCTCTCGAACCCGGGTCCGGAATTCCAAAGAGTAGTCCATAAACGAACGGTCACCCTCCCGACAAGCCATGATCTGCCTCCCGGCCTTGTGCCCCGACACCACCCGAGAGGTATCGAACACCTTTGTAGCTCCCGGGTGAACTGGTAGGAGTCGGAGCACCCCAGAGTTTGGCTCTCCCACTCCGTGGTAGCCCAGGAAAGGGCCCGACCCGTCAACAGAGTGATAATGTAGGCCACCCAGCCCTGCTTCATCAGGAAGGAGGAGGGTTGTAGGCTGAACATCAGGGAACACTGGGTGAGGAATTCCCTGCAGCCCTCTGGCCGTCCATCGTACCTCTCTGGAGGAGGTAGGTGGGGTTCCCGCGATGTTGCAGGCGAGACTGGAGACGCCGCTGCCAGGGCTGGTCGGGTGTCCACCCGGCTCTACACGCCGATCGTCAGCTGGCGGAGATTCTCGATGATCTGCTGCAGGCTGCGGTCGTGCTGATCTAGCATGGCTCCATGCACTGCCAATGCACTATAATACTGTGCTGCCTCCGCTGGGTCCATATTGGCTCAGTTTTCTATAAGCGTTGGTGTGAGGTGTGACCCAGGTGCGGTGCAGGATAGACAGCAGGCAGTAGGCAAGGATGGTGAAACAAGGATCTTTACTGGTTGTCCAAAAGCCAGGATACAAAACAACGGACTATTCCCGAAAACAAATGAGGAACACCTAGGTCTTCAAAAAACAGGCTGACAGCAAACAATGTGAAATACTAACTCTGACTGGAAAAACATAATGACATAGGGAGAACACTTCTCAAGTACCTGTAACTCCGTCACGTGATCCGACGCTGATACGTGATTAAAAGTTTTTATTCAAATATCCACACCATACATCATCATACACATTACACACACCATTAATTCCCAACCCCAATATCACTAAAAAGAACAATACAAAACTACCCAACACAATATATATATCAAACACCCACAAAACCGAACAATAACAGAAATTACACCCCAGGGGAGCACCTTCCCTCCCCCTTTATACCCAGCTAAAAACACACATACAAAAACTAAACCCCTACCCCTCTACACTAACCCTAAGCCTTAACCCCCCTTCCACCTCTCCCGAGCAGCATTCTGCCCCCACTTCCTCTCCTTTCTCTTCATTCTCCCCCTCAAATTCTGCTCCATCCTCCTCACTATCCCCTCCACACCCCCTTCTCTTCCTGTCCTTTCCATTTTCTGCCTAGCTTCCCACAACCCCCGTTTAAAGAGGCTTATGAGAAGCCAGAGCAGAAACCTGTCCCTAACCGTCCCACTCGCTTTCCCTACACCTCTCTCTACCCTAGCCCAAGTCACAACAAAATCCCCCCTAACCCTGCCTATCAACAACTGTGCCCTAGCCCATACCACCCCGGCGAAAGCACAGACCCAGAAAACATGGAACAATGTCTCCTCCCCGCCACAAGTTGGTCTTGGGCAGGTGGGGGATTGTGTCATACCACGCCCGTTGAGGCCGTTGTACAGACCACACACCTGCACTCCTTCCCAGACCCCAGCCGGGATACCCACTATGGGCCCTGGACACCCTCCCTGTCTCACCTCCTCGAACAGGTGCCTGTGATCTAAACCTACTCGGGCAACTTCAACCTCGGGGTACGCACGCAGCCACTTGGCCGCATAGCCAAAGTGCCACGGCAGCTGTTCCGCACGAGGACCCGTGTTAGACCACACCATTACGCTTCTCGCCTGATAAGAGAAAAACACCCGCAGGAAGTAACCAGACGGGTGTATCACCGGATGAGCCAGCTCTGTCAACAAAAAAGAAACAAAAATCAAGTCCAGGTTGAGGGGGAAATGTGGTACCCCCCTACCTCCCAGAGCATGCATACCTTTACGACATACTCAAGCCTGCCACCCCACATGAACTGAAACACTAGCCTCACTAGAGGCCTCCTCAGACTAGCTGGCAATGGGTAGACGTATGCCATATACAAAAGAGACGGCAACACATCCACCTTGAGGACCAGGACCTTGCCTATAAAGGACAACAACCTAGACCTCCACATCCCCAGCTTCCTCTGTACCACTGCGATGCTCCTGTTCCAGTTCAGCGTCGCTGAGCCGGAGGTCTCAAACAAGACCCCGAGCATGATTGAGAACCGCTCCCGACGCTCAGGTGAATTCCCCAATGATAGCAAGGGACCTAGTCAGGCACGAGTCCTTGCATAATAAGAAGGAGGTTTCGTCGACGTGCTGCGTCATCTTAATATGCAGCCCACCGCTCCCAAAGCACGGATGTACCCTATATACTTCTCCCCAAAACCTAACCTACCTAACACCCTGAAAAGAAAAGATCTATTCACTCGATCAAAGGCTTTAGCCTGATCAAGTGCTGCTACCATTAACAGCAGCCCTCTATCCTCTACCCAAGCGATGGAGTCCCTAATCAAACTCAGGTTCCACCTAATAGAGCGGCCCTCTATCCCACACGTCTGATCCTCATGTACGATGTAGGGAAGGGCTGTGTGCAACCGGTCCACTAGAACCTTCGCAAGCAGCTTATAATCTACGCACAGCATGGTCAACGGCCGCCAGTTGCCAAGGTCTGTTGCGTCTCCCTTCTTGTAAAGAAGTGACAGCACACCTAGGGCGATCGATCCCCCCGGGACCCCCGTCTCGAGGATGGCCTTCAAGACTTCAAGGACTACTGGACCAAGTTTCCCCCAAAACGACAGGTAAATCTCTGTCGGCAGCCCATCCATTTCTGGCACCTTCCCTTTTCCCATACTCCTGAGGGCGCTCTCAACCTCTTCGAGGGAGATCATAGCCTCCATCGCTTCTCTAATGTCCTCTGGCACTCGCCGGGAAAGGTGTTCTAAAAACACGTTTCCCTGCTCTACATCTACTGCCCTTTCTTGAAAAAAACCTCTGAAATGTTCCGTGGTCACCTTGACCATTTCCTCAGTTTCTCTCACTACTCTACCATTTTCTTCCCTAACCCCGTACATTACCTTCCTACTCTGTCTTCCCCTAACTGATTTAAAGAACACGGCGGAACAAGTCTCGTCGTGTTCTAAAAACCCACTATGCGCACGCTCCAGGAAAGCGCGAGCCTTCCGCTCATGCAGCTCCCTAAGTTGCGCCTTTAGGGCAGAGGATCTCTCCCAGTCTACCGACCCGCCGAGGTTGCCTGCCTCGAGCTCGAGTTCGAGCAGCCTTTGGATATGATCCACCTCCGTCCTTTCCTCCCTCTTTTTCTTCTTACAATATCCTATTATAAAAACCCTAATCCTCACCTTTGCTATTTCCCACCACTCCAACACCCCCTCACACATGGACTGGAGGCCCTCAAGCCCCCTAAAGAAATCAACAAAACAGTTAACGAAAGCCTGCTCATCCAGTACCTCCCGTTCTAACTTCCAGTACCCCCTACCGAAGAGGTAGACTGGTGACCCCACATGCAGCAGCACCCCGTCGTGATCTGACAAAAACACTGGCAACAAACGCCTAGACAACTGACCCAGTGACCTGGATAGAAAAATATAGTCGAGCCTCTGCTCGACCCCTCTGGAGTTGCGCCATGTTGGACCTGCCATCATCGGAGCAGTGTGCAGGCCCCCATCTACCACACCATGGCACGCCATTAGCCCGGCGATGGCACCTGCACTACTGTCCCTCCCCCTCATATCTATATTAAAATCCCCCCGTATCACCAAGTGTGATCGCCAACTGTGGCCCGTACACCACAATTACCCTATATCTATCATCCCTTACTGTGACATCCACCCCCAAAACCCTCCCCTGCATACCTTCCAAAGTGCCCTCCACCTTCACCTCCCTATTCCCAAACAAAATCCCTACCCCCGAGGACACAGGAGATTCTTCCCCCACAGCGCCCTTCTCCCCCATGACACGCTTGGTCCCCCCCTCCCCCACCACCCATTTCCCACTTCCTGTCCGAGGATCTCCCCCTCCTCTTCCCTCTCTTCTTTGGAGACGCCGGCAGTGGGGAGACCCAGCCCCCCTTGATTATCAGCTCCTCCATCATCTCCCTCACCTCATCCCCCTGGGCACTCGACATCTCGCTTTCCCCCCACTCCGGCCCCCCCTCTCCCCCCTTCTCCTTTCCTCCCAGGGCTGTGGCTGGCTCCTACCCGACCTCCTCTCCCTCCGCCGCCTCCGTCTCCGGCACCTCCTCTCCCACACTCCCCTCCGCCTCCGTCTCCGGCATCACCTCTCCTTCCGGAACTGCTACGGCAGTCCCCTGCCCGTCCCCCTCTCCTCCCGCTGCTGTTCTCGGCTCCTCCTCCGTCGTCGATGATATTGCCTCTGGCCCTGCACTTGGGTCTGGAACTCCTCCTCCTCTTCCTCGACTTGTGATGAGCCGTACACTCCCTCCACAGGTGTGCTGACGATCCACACCCATGGCACTTCTTCGACTCGTCACAGTCCCTCGCCTCGTGTGCCTCAGACCCACAAACCCTGCATTTCTTCGCCCCACATGAGCCGAAATTATGGCCATAGGCCATGCATCGTCTGCAGAAAGGGGGCTGACGGGTATAAAACAATGTCCCCCTGTCAGCCCCCAGGGAGAACAGAGCTGGAGGATGAAGGTAACCTCCCAGGCCCTTTGGGTCTTCCCTCAACAGAGCCTGGAAGCTTCTCTTCCCATTCCAGAACCCTAGCGAGTCTTTGAGGAGCCTTGCCGAGGAGACATTGTCCATATACCTCCCCATAAAAGCCCTCACCTCCTCATCCTTAACATGCGGGTTATACATGTTTACAGTTATTACCCTGAAGTTGTTCTTGGCCAAGCTTGTCACCTCATAGTGGCACATCGGCTTGGCCTTCTCCACCTCCCTCACCTTTTTCATGACCTCATCATGCTTCCCCTCCGTGTGAAAAAACACATCATAAGCCCCTTCCAAGGGGTTCACCTGGAGGCACATCACGTCCTTTACCGCCAGCTTTAACACTCCCATCAACAAAGTCCTCCCAAATGTTTCCCTTCCAAAAGGCTCCATGTCCTTCTCCTTCCACGCAAACCTAACTGCGTTCGTGATCCCAATCCTGGGAATCGCCCTGAAATTTGCATTTTTCGCAATGTCCGCGAGGAGAATAGCGCCGACACCACTGCTCCGACTCTTCTCTCTATTAGTTACAAACAATTTTTAACTATTTTAATTGATTTAAACCACCGCTAGCTTCCTTCTTAGACAGTCGTAGTACTGCTGAGCATAGAGAAACTAGCAGAGAAAACTGAGCAAGGGAACACAGGGAAGTGAAGGCATAAATACACAAGTGAATCAGGTAGACACAGGTGACACCAATAGGCAGATAATTAGTCCCGACTGTGAGTGAGGAGGTGACTATGGTTGTCGGAGGATGACACCTAGTGGGTCGCTCCGGAACTGCGACCCACTCCTGTAAAAATGAGGTGGGTTTACCTTTTACACATTTAAATCAATTTATTCACTGTTGTCAATTGATCCAGAAAGTTTTGCATATCTTTAAGTAAGAAATTCAAAGTCATGAACTTCTTCTGGGTTTTTATTTGAATTTTATTTAAATAATAATCATAATAATTGTATTACATTATACAGTTCTTATCTCAAAGTGTGTAAAATACCAAGTCCACAATTTTTTGGTTACTACATGATTCTATATGTGTTATTTCATAGTTTTGATGTCTTCACTATTATTCTACAATGTAGAAGATAGTAAAAGTAAAGAAAAACCCTTGAATGAGTAGGTGTGTCCAAACTTTTGATGAATACTGTATATTTACACTACAGGTCAAAAGTTTTAAAACACCTACTCATTCAAGGGTTTTTCTTTATTTTTTACATTTTATAACAATAGTGAAGACATCAAAACTATGAAATAACACATATGGAATCATGTAGTAACTAAAAAAGTGTTAAACAAATCAAAATATATTTTATATTTGAGATTCTTCAAATAGCCACCCTTTGCCTTAATGACAGCTTTGCACACTTTTGGCATTCTCTCAACCAGCTTCATGAGGTAGTCACATGGAATATATTTCATTTAACAGGTGTGCCTTCTTAAAAGTTAATTTGTGGAATTTCTCTCCTTCTTAATGCGCTTGAGCCAATCAGTTTTGTTGTGACAAGGTAGGGGGGGTATACAGAAGATAGCAATATTTGGTAAAAGACCAAGTCTATATTATGGCAAGAACAGCTCAAATAAGCAAAGAGAAACAACAGTCCATCATTACTTTAAGACATGAAGGTCAGTCAATCAATCAATCAATTTTATTTTATATAGCCCTTCTTACATCAGCTAATATCTCGAAGTGCTGTACAGAAACCCAGCCTAAAACCCCAAACAGCTAGTAATGCAGGTGTAGAAGCACGGTGGCTAGGAAAAACTCCCTAGAAAGGCGAAAGCCTAGGAAGAAACCTAGAGAGGAACCAGGCTATGAGGGGTGGCCAGTCCTCTTCTGGCTGTGCCGGGTGGAGATTATAACAGAACCATGCCAAGATGTTCAAAAATGTTCATAAGTGACAAGCATGGTCAAATAATAATCAGGAATAAATCTCAGTTGGCTTTTCATAGCCGATCATTAAGAGTTGAAAACAGCAGGTCTGGGACAGGTAGGGGGTTCCATAACCGCAGGCAGAACAGTTGAAACTGGAATAGCAGCAAGGCCAGGCGGACTGGGGACAGCAAGGAGTCACCACGGCCGGTAGTCCCGACGTATGGTCCTAGGGCTCAGGTCTCTCAGTTGGCTTTTCATAGCCGATCATTAAAGAGTTGAAAACAGCAGGTCTGGGACAGGTAGGGGGTTTCGTGCCGCAGGCAGAACAGTTGAAACTGGAATAGCAGCAAGGCCAGGCGGACTGGGGACAGCAAGGTGTCATCATGCCCGGTAGTCCTGACGTATGGTCCTAGGGCTCAGGTTCTCAGAGAGAAAGAGAGAACGAGAGAATTAGAGAGAGCATACTTAAATTCACACAGGACACTGGATAAGACAGGAGAAGTACTCCAGGTATAACCAACTAACCCCAGCCCCCCCGACACATAAACTACTGCAGCATAAATACTGGAGGCTGAGACAGGAGCGGTCCGGAGACACTGTGGCCCCATCCGAAGAAACCACGGACAGGGCCAAACAGGAAGGATATAACCCCACCCACTCCGCCAAAGCACAGCCCCTGCACCACTAGAGGGATATCCCCAACCACCAACTTACAATCCTGAGACAAGGCCGAGTATAGCCCACAGAGGTCTCCACCACAGCACAAACCAAGGGGGGGCGCCAACCTAGACAGGAAGATCACGTCAGTAACTCAACCCACTCAAGTGACGCACCCCCTCCCAGGGACGGCATGAAAGAGCACCAGCAAGCCAGTGACTCAGCCCCTGCAACAGGGTTAGAGGCAGAGAACCCCAGTGGAGAGGGGAACCGGCCCGGCAGAGACAGCAAGGGCTGTTCGTTGCTCCAGCCTTTCCGTTCACCTTCACACTCCTGGGCCAGACTACACTCAATCATATGACCTACTGAAGAGATAAGTCTTCAGTAAAGACTTAAAGGTTGAGACCGAGTCTGCGTCTCTCACATGGGTAGGCAGACTGTTCCATAAAAATGGAGATCTATAGGAGAAAGCCCTGCCTCCCGCTGTTTGCTTAGAAATTCTAGGGACAATTAGGAGGCCTGCGTCTTGTGACCGTAGCGTACGTATTGGTATGTACGGCAGGACCAACTCGGAAAGATAGGTAGGAGCAAGCCCATGTAACGCTTTATAGGTTAACAGTAAAACCTTGAAATCAGCCCTTGCCTTAACAGGAAGCCAGTGTAGGGAAGCTAGCACTGGAGTAATATGATCAAATTTCTTGGTTCTAGTCAGGATTCTAGCAGCCGTGTTTAGCACTAACTGAAGTTTATTTAGTGCTTTATCCGGGTAGCCGGAAAATAGAGCATTGCAGTAGTCTAACCTAGAAGTAACAAATGCATGGATTAATTTTTCTGCATCATTTTTGGACAGAAAATTTCTGATTTTTGCAATGTTACGTAGATGGAAAAAAGCTGTCCTTGAAACAGTCTTGATATGTTCGCCAAAAGAGAGATCAGGGTCAAGAGTAACACCGAGGTCCTTCACAGTTTTATTTGAGACGACTTTACAACCATCTAGATGAATTGTCAGATTTAACAGAAGATCTCTTTGTTTCTTGGGACCTAGAACAAGCATCTCTGTTTTGTCCGAGTTTAAAAGTAAAAAGTTTTCAGCCATCCACTTCCTTATGTCTGAAACACAGGCTTCTAGCGAGGGCAATTTTGGGGCTTCACCATGTTTCATTGAAATGTACAGCTGTGTGTCATCCGCATAGCAGTGAAAGTTAACATTATGTTTTCGAATAACATCCCCAAGAGGTAAAATATATAGTGAAAACAATAGTGGTCCTAAAACGGAACCAGTCAATATGGAACGTTTCAAGAACTTTGAAAGTTTCTTCAAATGCAGTTGCAAAAACCATCAAGCGCTATGATGAAACTAACTCTCATGAGGACCGCCACAGGAATGGAAGACCCAGAGTTACCTCTGCTGCAGGGGATAAATTCATTAGAGTTTCAAGCCTCAGAAATTGCAGCCCAAATAAATGCTTCACAGACACATCTCAACATCAACTGTTCAGAGGAGACTGTGTGAATCAGGACTTCATGGTCGAATTGCTGCAAAGAAACCATTACTAAAGGACACCAATAATAAGAAGACTTGCTTGGGCCAAGAAACACGAGCAATGGACATTAGACCAGTGGAAACATGTCCTTTGGTCTGGAGTCCAAATTTGAGATTTTTGGTTCCAACCGCCGTGTCTTTGTGAGACGCGGTGTGGGTGAACGGATGGTCTCTGCATGTGTATTTCCCACCGTAAAGCATGGAGGAGGAGGTGTTATGGTGTGGGGGTGCTTTGCTGGTGACACTGTCTGTGATTTATTTAGAATTCAAGGCACACTTATCCAGCATGGCTACCACAACATTCTGCAGTGATACGCCATGCCATCCGGTTTGGGCTTAGTGGGACTATCATTTGTTTTTCAACAGGACAATGACCCAACACACCAGGCTGTGTATGGGCTATTTTACCAAGAAGGAGAGTGATGGAGTGCTGCATCAGATGACCTGGCCTCCATAATCGCCCGACCTCAACCAAATTGAGATGGTTTGGGATGAGTCGGACCGTCGAGTGAAGGAAAAGCAGCCAACAAGTGCTCAGCATATGTGGGAACTCCTTCAAGACTGTTGGAAAAGCATTCCAGGTGAAGCTGGTTGAGAGAATGCCAAGAGTGTGCAAAGCTGACATCAAGGCAAAGTGTGGCTATTTGAAGAATCTCAAATATAAAATAGATTTTGATTTGTTTAACACTTTTTTGGTTACTACATGATTCCATATGTGTTATTTCATAGTTTTGTCTAAAGAAAAACCTATGAATGAGTAGGTGTTCTAAAACTTTTGACCAGTAGTGTATAGTCATGAAATCAAAATGTAGGGGGAAGGGAAGGCTAGCCAATAGAGCTGATTCTTAAGGCCTGCTTTTAGTGCCCCAACAGTCTGAGCAGCCCTGAGATTTTCAGGAAGGGAGTGCTTGTCCTTTTCCCCCTCAGGAGACTAAAAAGATTTGGCATGGGTCCCCAGATCCTCAAAAGGTTCTACAGCTGCACCATCGAGAGCATCCTGACCAGTTGCATCACTGCCTGGTATGGTAACCGCTCAGCAGTTGGGTAGTGCGTACATTCCAGTACATCACTGAGGCCAAGCTTCCTGCCATCCAGGACCTATATACTTAGCCAATTAATTATACTTGTGAGCAAACATTCCATAACTGCAGGTGGCAGTAAATCGCCAACCTTGGCTTTCTACCTGTTCAAACATCACTCTTCAGCTGGCAGTATGCACCCTTCCAGTTTGTTTGCCAACTTGTAGAAGTAGTAGAAGAAGAAAATGGACTACTTCAAAATGGAGATGGCCTCAATGGCGCTTCCATTGTTCTCACAGACGCCATATAGAGCCCCAGTGGAGGTGACATATTACCCATAAAACCTAGCGGTCAAACATGGGAAAAATGACAATTGGAACAATTTCCCTATTTGACTGCTAGGTTTTATGGGTATTATGACTCATACTGTGGTACTCTATTGGGACAGATACAATGATGTGATGTCTATCTAAGTAACAAACTGAAGTGTCTTTAGATGAAGTGTAGTTGAGTGGGGAATTGGGCTGATCTTCCTCATTGTGCATGAAGCTCTTTCAAAAATGCATTGGGAATTATTTTAATTTACAATAAATAATGCAATGTTTTAGTTATTGTAGCATGACTGAATTAATAAACAACTGTTTGATCAAGAAAATGGATTCATCCCTTTTATTTTACAGGAAATAATTGGTGTATTTTACTTGCTAATTTAAATTTTTCTAAATATTAAAAAGATCTGCTTGATCCTTCACTTCTAGAAGAATACTTTACTGCCCATTTGTGGAAACTTATTACATCCTTACATCCTTTTGCTCAGTACCCAACCCCCCTGAAACAGAAATACATGCTAGAAGAACATAGGGTCAGCGACACAGCAGCATCCCTGATTTGACTTTACTACAGTAAAATACATTTAACGAAATGCAGAAGAATTCACAGAAAAATAATGCAATACAAAGGAGAAAAAAGAGATTAGGTTGATGATAAAAACAAATGTATGAGCATTCAGATCAGGCATATGTTCCTGTCAGACCCGGGATTCAAACCGGCAACCCTGGCCCTACTGCTGTACTATCTAAAGTCATAATTGGTACTATTTTAAGTTCAGATTTTAGATGAGGAAAATCAAGAGAGAAGAGAGAAAGATTCTCCTTCTTATAATTTTTGTAAAGCATTTCCTGATCTTCTTGGTCCTAATACCATATTTAATATAGGGTGTACCAGTGGTGGGAACAGAATGAACTGTACTGATATTAATACATTAACCTCTCTGGTTGCTGTGCCTGTTGTAAATAAGAGAAAAAAGGATGGCTGTAGAGAAGTTGATGAAAGTGATCAAGTGGGGAGCACACGTATTAAAAGCCTTTCGTGACTCCTTTTAGGCTTTCAAGAAACAAGCAATATGTTGACATATGAGAGCACAATTAACACAAAAGGTAAAACCACTAGACTTGCTATATGATACATATACCATACAGTTTGCTCAGTGCACTTTTAACACGGGAGAGTTTAACAACTTCTAAGCTATCACAAAAAAGCTTAGATGTTGTACCTGCACAAAGGGAGCCTTGAAGTGATAAACATTTCAAAAGAGTTATGGGAATAAAATATACCAAGGCTAACAACATTCTCACTTTAGAAGGGGTCATAATGCTGTTATATTGAAATGGCTTACAAATGGAGACATACCTGTCATAAGCCATCACTGCTAGAAAAACGTAAGCACATGTTACACATACATTGCAGAAATGTATATGTAACTGTGGGCCAGGAGACCAGAGGTGAAAGAACAGGTTGGGGTTTAGGGTCGTCCCAAGGATCCATGTTAGCATTTGTTTGAGCATAGCCTGAAGGTAGGGAGGGCAGTTATAGCTACTATAAGTAACAAAACACATAATTCAATATTACAAAAATAATCAGTTCATGTTTTAGGGCAAAGTCCTAATACCTTTTTACAAGCCTGCCTGATTTTAACCATCCTAACACCGTACATAAAAGGATTGAAAAGTGGTGGACATATCACAAAATAAACTAATAAAATAGTGCGAAGTATAGGTGGAAGATGTGCAGCATCATATCTGCCTTGTAGAATCACAAATAAACAGCCAGAGGAGAAGTTCAGTAAAGACGCTATATGTGGCGTACAAGTGTTAAATGCTTTCTGTTTCGTCTCTTTAGAAGACTTTAAACATATTTGTAGAATTCTTACATATGAGTATATGGTCGGAAATATAGTACAAGAAAAAGATAGCACAGTTACAACAAGACCCCATATGTTATTCAGTGTAGTATTTGAACATGCAAGCCTGACTACGGAGTAGTTGTCACAATACACTCTGTCTAGAACGTTACCACAAAATTGCAGTCGCAAACTGAGGGAGATAATGATGGCGTTGATGAAAAATGAATACACCCAGGGCAGTAGAATTAAGCCACAAATTATTTTAGGTGTCATAATATTGTTATACTCTAGAGGATAACAAATAGAAATGTACCTGTCATAGGACATAACTGCTAAATTACAAAATTCTGTTATAGCGTATGTGTACAACACATAAATCTGGAGATAACAATAAAGAAGGGAAATATCATGTGTGTCAGAGAGCAAGTAAAACATGAGAGCAGGAAACAAACCAGTGCTCCCATACAACTGATTAACAAACAAAGCACATAGAAACAGATACATGGGTTCATGAAGGCTTCTTTCAATGCACATAACTCCAATAAGGAAAGCATTGGCAAGAATTATGACAAAATATAATACAGTTACCACAACAAAGTAAAAGTACTTAAATTGTCCGATATCACCGAATGCAGCAAGCCTAAAGATCTCAAAGTGAGTAGAGTTCTCCATGGTCCTGGGAGTTGGTAAAGATGTGCTGTCAATGTTGGAAGAAGAGTAGCCAATGCTCTCTTGTACTGTAGCTTAAATATAAGTTGAAATAATGAAATCACAAAGAACAGACAACCTAAATGGATAATTCCTTGACCTATTCTTGTTGCAGTGATAGATTTTCCCACATCTATACTCACCAATATAGATGGATTTTCATTCTCCTGATAACACAATTCATAGCCTAAATCAAACAATATTATACTTTGTATCCTGCACTAGTGATTTATTACTTTCAAATGCAAAATAATAAATCAATTACCTGTAAAGTATGCTAAATCCAACATTTTGACAGACCATTTCTAATCCATGATGAACTGCATAAACTCAACTCCTCAACTGATTCTTATACTTGTGAGATAAAAAAAAAAACTCCCCCATGGTGTGATATGGAAGTGTACACCAATACCTGGGGAAATATTTAGATATGCTCAGAGTCAAGGAAACCATACAGAGAAAAACAGATACAATTTTGTAACACAGGCCCTCTAGGGAGGAGGTTCAAAGCCTTTCTAAAATTCTATACAAACTACAGTATTTCATAGAGAATAGTAGATTACACAGGGCATGTACAACTGATGTGAACTGGTTAGCTTGTTGGCGGTGCGCACTAGCGCTCAATCGGTGATGTCACTCTCTCGGAGAGATAGAAGTAGTTGTTTCCTTGCTCTGCAAGGTCCGTGGCTTTTGTGGACTGACAGGTAATGATGCTTCGTGGGTGACGGTTGTTGATCTGGTCAGAGGGTCCCTGCTGTGAGCCCAGGTTGGGGCAAGGCAGGGGACGGAAGCAACACTGTTACAGTACACATGGTCAGAGGGACATTCTTAAATAAATAAAGTAGTTTGGTAGGCTGTAGTTAGTGGCTATGATCCTGTTAAAACAATGTACGTGTTGGGACCTCTAGCCTGGCACTCTACAATGTAGAAGAAGTATGTGACATCACCAATGGGCTGGGTAGACAATGCAGTCAGCTCTCTCATTAACCTTTCAGGAGTTTGTGTGCTATGTATTGTGTACAATAAAGAAATAGTTCAATGAAATCAATCCAAAGCCTCTGACAAAGGGACGGTTGCCAGGACGCAGATTAAGTCTACTCCTGGACTAAAAAACACTGTCAATGGAGATTCTCCATTGAAACGTTTTTATTCTACGACCAGTCTTAATCTGGGTCCTGTAATTCAGCCCTCAGTCTTGTTCCAGACCACTGTAGGGAGGTATCTGGGTACTGTTGAGGGGCTACCTTGCTAGCTATAGTCTGAATGAGGGTGCAACACAACAGTCTGAGGAGAGGTCATCATTGGTAGCCTGGCCCCAGATCTGTTTGTGCTATCATTCTAACTCATTGTCATGTTTGGCATGACAAGGGGAGGAATAATAGCACAAACATACTGGTACCCAGGCTATATTGTTAGGGCACTGACCAAATCCAAATCAAATCAAATGTTATTTGTCACATGCAACGAATACAACAGCTGTAGACCTTACCGTGAAATGCTTACTTTACAAGCTTGTAACCAACAATGCAGTTCAAGAAATAGAGTTAAGAAAATATTTACTAAAAATGAAATAAAAGTAACACAATAAAATAACAATACCGAGGCTATATACAGGGGGTAACGGTATCGAGTCAATGTATGGGGGTACAGGTTAGTCGAGGTAATTTGTATATGTAGGTGGGGATTGGGGGGGGGAGAGAATAACTCAGAAGTCTTAGTCCTACCTATAGTCTAAAAACTAGGCCCAGAGATTTTCCTGCTCAGGTAAAAGTGAGGGACCCTTATTATCACTCTGGGCTTCCTTAGGCCTACAGTACACTTTCAGGGCCTACCCTCCCAGAGGGGATGAGAGAAGGTTTGAGTCCCAAATTGCACCCTATTGCCTTTATAGTGCACTACTTTTGACCAGAGGGCTCTGGCCAATATAGGGAAAAGGGAATATACATAGGGAATAGCTTACCATTTGAAATTGGTTCCCAGGGATCGAGGCAATATAGTGGACTAATGACCTGGTACCTAATGACTCAAACATGTGTATTACAGGTGCACAACTTTCACTGGGGACGGGGGGGGACATGTCCACCCCCACATTCTGAAATTGCATTTTTGTCCCCCTCAGTTTTATCATTGGAATGTGATACAAAACGAGGCAATGGTGTGCTTTAGGACCATGTGGACGCCTCCGAGCATTCGGGTAGGCTGTTTGGAGTGTTTATCCAACTGGATGTCCCCCACTTCTAGTTGTGCCCCTGGTTTATTACGCTTCCCCATTGTAAAGTATGGATGGAGTACATGACCAATGTGTCTTATATATACATCATCATTACCTTTACTGGATTATTTTATTCTGGGTCAAACATATCTCAAAGTGACCCACAGTGACCCTAGAAAAACAAGATGCCTTATCTCAAGAAAGGTATCTAGTCCTCTGATTTCTCAATAAAAACAAAATATATACAGTCTTATCAAGGAATTACCTGGTCATTTTTAAGGCAGAATAAACTATCAAAATTAGGCAACAGGTTTTCATAGGAAAACCAAAGCTATAGGTTATCTGTCAGATAGCTGGAACACGGGTATAATGTTACATTGAACAGCTGGCCTTTAGAAAACATGACATGCATTTAGTTGGTTTTCATGGTATAGTATTTCCCTAGATTTCTCCCTCAAATTCTCACACAATCACTAAGCTTGTATGTAACTGACATTGTCCATTTTCCATTAGTGATGGATGAAATAATAGTAGTGCTTGGCAGGTAGCCCAGCTGAGTTAGATTTTGGGCCAGTAACCGAAGATCGTTGATTCGAATACTTGAGCCAACAAGGTGAAGGCACATAACTCTAATTTGCTCCAGGGGTGCCGTACTGCCTAGCTGACCCTGTAAAACAACAATTTCACTGCACCTATCCGGTGTATGTGACAATAAATCTTGTTTTTCTATGGTGGGCGGGCTATGGGGTGTAAGGGTTGGTGTGACCCAGGTGCGGTGCAGGATAGACAGTAGGCATTAAGAAAGGATGATGAAACAAGGATCTTTACTGGGAGAACACTTCTCAAGTACCTGTAACTCCGTCACGTGATCTGACACTGATACGTACTCGTTTTTCGACCTCAACGAACTAGCAAAGAAAACTGAGCAAGGGAACACAGGGAAGTGAGGGCATAAATACACAAGTGAATCAGATAGACACAGGTGACACCAGTAGGCAGATAATTAGTCCCGACTGTGAGTGAGGAGGTGCCTATGGTTGTCGGAGGTGACACCTAGTGGGTCACTCCGGAACTGCGACCCACTCCTGTAACAGGAGGCGACGGAATGCTGTATCAGCCCTGGGTCAGAATGCTCCCTCCTGGGCACCCCGGACTGCTCCTCTGGCCCATAACCCTCCCAATCCACCAGAAATAGGAGACCCTCCCCCCGCCGGGAAGTCCAGGATCTGGTCCACCGTAAGCAGGCTGCTCTCTGACGAGGCATAGTGGGGGAACAGGACAAGGAGGGGAGCCAGGGGACAGGTGGCGACAGGCTGGAGGAGGGACACCTGGAATGTGGGATGCACCCGCATGGTGGGGAAGTTGCAGGTGTTAAGTCACTGGGTTGACTCCGTTGACCCCTCTGAATGGCTCCGTGACGGGACCACCGCCTCCTCCTCGTTCGGGGGAATAGGAGGCGCTTGGAGATAGGCAGAGGTCGGAGCAGCCCTGCCGCGGGCTGACGTGAGCTTTGGCGTCGCACACCAGGCAAGCAGCCACGAAGGCACGTGTATCCCCCTCAGCAGATGGCCACCAGAACCTCCTATGCAGGAACTCCAATGTCCTGGCTGCCCTGGATGGCTGGTGAGGTTGGAGGTGTGCGCCACTGAAGCAGTCGCGAGCACGCAGCCTTGGGTACGCACATCTCCCCGATGGGCCTCCACCCAGATCGGGCTCCCGCCTAGCGCTGCTCTGACCAGCCTATCAATTCCCCACAAAACTGGGGGCAGCCATCAGGGCATTGGGGGACAATGGCGTCCTCATTGCCAGCGTCTAAGGCCGGGACAAGGAAAGCAATCGCCCTTGTGTGGGCATGGCTCCGCAGGAGATCGATAGCGCAGTCACAAGGCCTGTGGGAGGCGTTAGGCCCTTGGCATGCTTCCTACTAAACACTTCCCCCAGATCCCAATACCCTGGGAACAGCTGCCAGGTCTGGGCCGGTGACAGAGTTGCGGGACCTGGGGAAGAGGTGAGGACTGGAGGTGGTCTGGGACGGTGATTTGGGCTGATGAGTGGTCGGTGGCGACCGGAACAGGATGGGGGAGGAGCCTCCCTCCAGGATGAGCCGCCCCATGGACCAACCTATCTGGGGATTGTGGTCGACCAGCCAGGGGTGCCCAAGGATGAGGGGACACTCCGGAGAGTCAACAATGAAAAACTGGATATACTCCCATAACCCCCCACCACCACCACCCGGACACGCGCGGGGACAGTGCGCTGGTGATGCAGCCCGACCCCAACGGCCGGCTGTCCAGGCCCATGACCGAAACCGGCTCGGAGAGAGTAACGGAACGCTCCACCTTGGGCCAGCCTGCAATCAAGTTTCCCGTGGCCTCAGAATCCACCAGTGCATGCGTCCGACGTGCAGTGCGGGCGCACTGAACCTGACGGGGAGAAAAATCAGGAGTCTCTGGAGTTGGGGTTTCGTTCCGGCTCGCTAGCACCCCTCCCGATCCAAGCAAGCCCTCCCGTTTCCCCGGATTCTCCGGGCATGAGTCGATCAGTGGTGACCTGTGGCCACAGTACCGGCAAAGTCCTGGGGCAGACGCCTGCGTCTCCATTCTGACAAGCACGCCGCACCAAGCTGCATAGCCTCCTCTGAGGCGTCTCCTCCTGAATCGTCAGAAAGCCTCCGGGCTGATAGGGTGACAAGGAGGCGAGCCTTGCGTCATGCCTCTCTAATATGCCCGCACGACGCCCGATTGTCCACCCGCACCGAGAGGTCGACGCAGGCTGTCCATTCGCTCAGGCAGCTCCATGAAGGATATTTCGTCCTTCATCCCTCCGATAGCCCCTGCACGTACAGGCGACCAGGCGGCTCCTCCCATCCTGCCTCTCGAACCCGGGTCCGGAATTCCAAAGAGTAGTCCATAAACGAACGGTCACCCTCCCGACAAGCCATGATCTGCCTCCCGGGCCTTGTGCCCCGACACCACCCGAGAGGTATCGAACACCTTGTAGCTCCCGGGTGAACTGGTAGGAGTCGGAGCACCCGGAGTTTGGCTCTCCACTCCGTGGTAGCCCAGGAAAGGGCCCGACCCGTCAACAGAGTGATAATGTAGGCCACCCAGGTCTGCTTCATCAGGAAGGAGGAGGGTTGTAGGCTGAACATCAGGGAACACTGGGTGAGGAATTCCCTGCAGCCCTCTGGACGTCCGTCGTACCTCTCTGGAGGAGGTAGGTGGGTTCCCGCGATGTTGCAGGCGAGACTGGAGACGCTGCTGCAGGTGGTCGGGTGTCCACCCGGCTGTACCTGGAGTGGCGCAGTGGTCTAAGGCACTGCATCGCAGTGTTAACTGTGCCACTCAGGAGATCCTGGTTCGAATCCAGGCTCTGCTCGCAGCCGGCCGCGACCGGGAGACTCCATGGGCGGCGCACAATTGGCCCAGCGTCGCCCAGGGTAGGGGAGGGAATGGCCGCAGGGATGTAGCTCAGTTGATAGAGCATGGCGCTTGCAACGCCAGGGTTGTGGGTTTGATTCCACGGGGGGCCAGTATAAAAAAAAGATGTATTCACTAACTGTAGTCGCTTCTGGATAAGAGCGTCTGCTAAATGACTAAAATGTAAATGTAAATGTACACGCCGATCGTCAGCTGGCGGAGATTCTCGATGATCTGCTGCAGGCTGCGGTCGTGCTGATCTAGCATGGCTCCATGCATTGCCAATGCGCTATAATACTGTGCTGCCTCCGCTGGTCCATATTGGCTCAGTTTTCTATAAGCGTTGGTGTGAGGTGTGACCCAGGTGCGGTGCAGGATAGACAGCAGGCAGTTGGCAAGGATGGTGAAACAAGGATCTTTACTGGTTGTCCAAAAGCCAGGATACAAAACAACGGACTATTCACGAAAACAAATGAGGAACACCTAGGTCTTCAAAAAACAGGCTGACAGCAAACAATGTGAAATACTAACTCTGACTGGAAAAACACAATGACATAGGGAGAACACTTCTCAAGTACATGTAACTCCGTCACGTGATCCGACGCTGATATGTGATTAAAAGTTTTTATTCAAATATCCACACCATACATCATCATACACATTACACACACCATTAATTCCCAACCCCAATATCACTAAAAATAACAATACAAAACTACCCAACACAATATATATATATCAAACACCCACAAAACCGAACTATAACAGAAATTACACCCCAGGGGAGCACCTTCCCTCCCCCTATATACCCAGCTAAAAACACACATACAAAAACTAAATCCCTACCCCTCTACACTAACCCTAAGCCTAAACCCCCTTCCACCTCTCCCGAGCAGCATTCTGCCCCCACTTCCTCTCCTTTCTCTTCATTCTCCCCTTCAAATTCTGCTCCACCCTCCTCACTATCCCCTCCACACCCCCTTCTCTTCTGTCCTTTCCATTTTCTGCCTAGCTTCCCACAACCCCCGTTTAAAGAGGCTTATGAGAAGCCAGAGCAGAAACCTGTCCCTAACCGTCCCACTCGCTCCCTACACCTCTCTCTACCCTAGCCCACGTCACAACAAAATCCCCCTAACCTGCCTATCAACACCTGTGCCCTAGCCCATACCACCCCGGCTAAAGCACAGACCCAGAAAACATGGAACAATGTCTCCTCCCCGCCACAAGTTGGTCTTGGGCAGGTGGGGGGATTGTGTCATACCACGCCTGTATATGATGGAACGCACGGGCAAGCACTTATGGAGGCTCAACCAATTCAGGGTCCTGAGGCCGTTGTCCAGACCACCCCTGCACTCCTTCCCAGACCCCAGCCGGGATACCCCTACGGCCCTGGACACCCTCCCTGTCTCACCTCCTCGAACAGGTGCCTGTGATCTAAACCTACTCGGGCAACTTCAACCTGGGGTACGCACGCAGCCACTTGGCCGCATAGCCAAAGTGCCACGGCAGCTGTTCAAGACGAGGACCCGTGTTAGACCACACCATTACGCTTCTCGCCTGATAAGAGAAAAACACCCGCAGGAAGTAACCAGACGGGTGATCACCGGATGAGCCAAGCTCTGTCAACAAAAAAAGAAACAAAAATCAAGTCCAGGTTGAGGGGGAAATGTGGTACCCCTACCTCCCAGAGCATGCATACCCTCACGACATACTCAAGCCTGCCACACTTACAGAACTGAAACACTAGCCTCACTAGAGGCCTCCTCAGACTAGCTGGCAATGGGTAGACGTATGCCATATACAAAAGAGACGGCAACACATCCACCTTGAGGACCTAGGACCTTGCCTATAAAGGACAACGACCTAGACCTCCACATCCCCAGCTTCCTCTATACCACTGCGATGCTCCTGTTCCAGTTCAGCGTCGCTGAGCCGGAGGTCTCAAACAAGACCCCGAGCATGATTGAGAACCGCTCCCGACACTCGGGTGAATTCCAATGATGGCAAGGGACCTAGTCAGGCACGAGTCCTTGCATAATAAGAAGGAGGTTTCGTCGACGTGTGCGCTCATCTTAATATGCAGCCCACCGCTCCCAAAGCACGGATGTACCCTATATACTTCTCCCCAAAACCTAACCTACCTAACACCCTGAAAATAAAATATCTATTCACTCGATCAAAGGCTTTAGCCTGATCAAGTGCTGCTACCATTACCAGCAGCCCTCTACTCCTCTACCCAAGCGATGGAGTCCTTAATCAAACTCAGGTTCCACCTATTAGAGCGGCCCTCATCCCACACGTCCCTGATCCTCATGTACGATGTAGGGAAGGGCTGTGCGCAACCGGTCCACTAGAACCTTCGCAAGCAGCTTATAATCTACGCACAGCATGGTCAACGCCGCCAGTTGCCAAGGTCTGTTGCGTCTCCCTTCTTGTAAAGAAGTGACCCAGCACACCTAGGGCCATCGATCCCCCGGGACCCCGCCTCGAGGATGGCCTTCAAGACTCAAGGACTACCGACCAAGTTTCCCTCAAACGTCAGGTAAATCTCTGTCGGCAGCCCATCCATTTTCTGGCACCTTCCCCTTTTCCCATACTCCGAGGGCGCTCTCAACCTCTTCGAGGAGATCTGAGCCTCCATCGCCTCTAATGTCCTCTGGCACTCGCTCCGGGACAGGTGTTCTAAAAACACGTTTCCTGCTCTACATCTACTGCCCTTTCTTGAAAAAAAACCCTCTGAAATGTTCCGTGGTCACCTTGACCATTTCCTCAGTTTCTCTCACTACTCTACCATTTTTCTTCCCTAACCCCGTACATTACCTTCCCTACTCTGTCTTCCCCTAACTGATTTAAAGAACACGGCGGAACAAGTCTCGTGCGTGTTCTAAAAACCCACTATGCGCACGCTCCAGGAAAGCGCGAGCCTTCCGCCAGCAGCTCCCTAGGTTGCGCTTTTAGGGCAGAGGATCTCTCCCAGTCTACCGACCCGCCGAGGTTGCCTGCCTCGAGCCTCGAGTTCGAGCAGCCTTTGGATATGATCCACCTCGTCCTTTTCCTCCCTCTTTTTTCTTCTTACAATATCCTATTATAAAAACCCCAATCTTCACCTTTGCTATTTCCCACCACTCCAACACCCCTCTACACATGGACCGGAGGCCCTCAAGCCCCCTAAAGAAATCAACAAAACAGTTAACGAAAGCCTGCTCATCCAGTACCTCCCGTTCTAACTTCCAGTACCCCCCACCGAAGAGGTAGACTGGTGACCCCACATGCAGCAGCACCCCGTCGTGATCTGACAAAAACACTGGCAACAAACGCCTAGACAACTGACCCAGTGACCTGGATAGAAAAATAAAGACGAGCCTCCGCTCGACCTCTGGAGTTACGCCATGTTGGACCTGCCATCATCGGAGCAGTGTGCAGGCCCCCATCTACCACACCATGGCACGCCATTAGCCCGGCGATGGCACCTGCACTACTGTCCCTCCCTCCTTATATCTATATTAAAATCCCCCGTATCACCAAAGTGTGATCGCCAACTGTGGCCCGTACACCACAATTACCCTATATCTACTCATCCTACTGTGACATCCACCTTCCAAAACCCTCCCCTGCATACCTTCCAAAGTGCCCTCCACCTTCACTCCCTATTCCCAAACAAAATCCCACCCCGAGGACACAGGAGATTCTTCCCCCACAGCGCCCTTCTCTCCATGACACGCTTGGTCCCCCTCCCCCACCACCCATTCCCACTTCCTGTCCGAGGATCCCCTCCTCTTCCCTCTCATTTCTTTGGAGACGCCGCAGTGGGGAGACCCAGCCCCCTTGATTATCAGCTCCTCCATCATCTCCCTCACCTCATCCCCTGGGCACTCGACATCTCGGCTCCCCCACCCGGCCCCCTCTCCCCCCTTCTCCTCTCCTCCCAGGGCTGTGGCTGGCTCCTACCCGACCTCCTCTCCTCCGCCGCCTCCGTCTCCGACCTCCTCTCCCACACTCCCCTCCGCCTCCGTCTCCTGCACCACCTCTCCTTCCGGGAACTGCTCGGCAGTCCCCTGCCCGTCCCCTCTCCTCCCGCTGCTGTTCTCGCTCCTCCGTCAGTCGATGATATTGCCTCTGGCCCTGCACTTGGGTCTGGAACTCCTCCTCCCTCTTCCTCGACTTGTGACGAGCCAGTACACTCCTCCACAGGTGTGCTGATGATCCACCCTATGGCACTTCCCGACTCGTCACAGTCCCTCGCCTCGTGTGCCTCAGACCCACAAACCCTGCATTTCTCCGCCCCACATGAGCCGGAATTATGGCCATAGGCCATGCATCGTCTGCAGAAAGGGGGCTGACGGGCATAAAACAATGTCCCCTGTCAGCCCCCAGGAGAACAGAGCTGGAGGATGAAGGTAACCTCCCAGGCCCTTTGGGTCTTCCCTCAACAGAGCCTGGAAGCTATTCTTCCCATTCCAGAACTCCTAGCGAGTCTTTGAGGAGCCTTGCCGAGAGACATTGTCCATATACCTCCCCATAAAAGCCCTCACCTCCTCATCCTTAACATGCGGGTTAACATGTTTACAGTATTAACCCTGAAGTTGTTCTTGGCCAAGCTTGTCACCTCGTAGTGGCACATCGGCGCCTTCTCCACCCCCCTCGCCTTTTTCATGACCTCATCATGCTTCCCTCCGTGTGAAAACCACATCATAAGCCCCTTCCAAGGGGTTCACCTGGAGGCACATCAGATCCTTTACCGCCAGCTTAACACTCCCATCAACAAAGTCCTCCCAAATGTTTCCTTCCAAAAGGCTCCATGTCCTTCTCCTTCCACGCAAACCTAACTGCGTTCGTGATCCCAATCCTGGGAATCACCCTGAAATTCGAATTTTTCGCAATGTCCGCGGGGAGAATAGCGCCGACACCACTGCTCCGACTCTTCTCTATATTAGTTACAAACAATTTTTAACTATTTTAATTGATTTAAACCACCGCTAGCTTCCTTCTTAGACAGTCGATAGTACTGCTGAGCATAGAGAAACTAGCAGAGAAAAACTGAGCAAGGGAAACACAGGGAAGTGAAGGCGTAAATACACAAGTGAATCAGGTAGACACAGGTGACACCAATAGGCAGATAATTAGTCCCGACTGTGAGTGAGGAGGTGACTATGGTTGTCGGAGGATGACACCTAGTGGGTCGCTCCGGGAACTCGACCCACTCCTGTAAAAATGAGGTGGGCTTACCTTTTACACATTTAAATCAATTTATTCACTGTTGTCAATTGATCCAGAAAGTTTTGCATATCTTTAAGTAAGAAATTCAAAGTCATGGAACTTCTTCTGGGTTTTTATTTGAATTTTATTTAAATAATAATCATAATAATTGTATACATAATACAGTTCTTAACTCAAAGTGTCAAAATACCAAGTCCACAATTTTTTGGTTACTACATGATTTATATGATTATTTCATAGTTTTGATGTCTTCACTATTATTCTACAATGTAGAAGATAGTAAAAGTAAAGAAAAACCTTAATGGTAGTGTGTCCAAACTTTTGATGAATACTGTATATTTACACTACAGGTCAAAAGTTTTAAAACACCTTACTCATTCAAGGGTTTTTTCTTTATTTTTTTACATTTTATAACAATAGTGAAGACATCAAAACTATGAAATAACACATATGGAATATGTAGTAACTAAAAAAGTGTGTAAACAAATCAAAATATATTTTATATTTGAGATTCTTCAAACAGCCACCCTTTGCCTTAATGACAGCTTTGCACACTCTTGGCATTCTCTCAACCAGCTTCATGAGGTAGTCACATGGAATATATTTCATTTAACAGGTGTGCCTTCTTAAAAGTAAATTTGTGGAATTTCTCTCTTCTTAATGCGCTTGAGCCAATCAGTTTTGTTGTGCAGACAAGGTAGGGGGTATACAGAAGATAGCAATATTTGGTAAAAGACCAAGTCTATATTATGGCAAGAACAGCCAAATAAGCAAAGAGAAACAACAGTCCATCATTACTTTAAGACATGAAGGTAGTCAATACGGAAGTACAGAATTTGAAAGTTTCTTCATGCAGTTGCAAAAACCATCAAGCGCTATGATGAAACTAACTCTCATGAGGACCGCCACAGGAATGGGGGAAGATCAGAGTTACCTCTGCTGCAGAGGATAAATTCATTTGAGTTTCAAGCCTCAGAAATTGCAGCCCAAATAAATGCTTCACAGACACATCTCTACCATCAACTGTTCAGAGGAGACTGTGTGAATCAGGACTTCATGGTCGAATTGCTGCAAAGAAACCATTACTAAAGGACACCAATAATAAGAAGAGACTTGTTGGGCCAAGAAACACGAGCAAGTGGACACTAGACCAGTGGAAATGTGTCTTTGGTCTGGAGTCCAAATTTGAGATTTTGGTCCAACCGCCGTGTCTTTGTGAGACGCGGTGTGGGTGAACGGATGGTTTCTGCATGTGTATTTCCCACCGTAAAGCATGGAGGAGGAGGTGTTATGGTGTGGGGGTGCTTTGCTGGTGACACTGTCTGTGATTTATTTAGAATTCAAGGCACACTCTATCCAGCATGGCTACCACAACATTCTGCAGTGATACGCCATGCCATCTGGTTTGGGCTTAGTGGGACTATCATTTGTTTTTCAACAGGGACAATGACCCAACACACCTCCAGGCTGTGTATGGGCTATTTTACTAAGAAGGAGAGTGATGGAGTGCTGCATCAGATGACCTGGCCTCCGCAATCGCCCCGACCTCAACCAAATTGAGATGGTTTGGGATGAGTCGGACTGCCGAGTGAAGGAAAAGCAGCCAACAAGTGCTCAGCATATGTGGGAACTCCTTCAAGACTGTTGGAAAAGCATTCCAGGGGTGAAGCTGGTTGAGAGAATGCCAAGAGTGTGCAAAGCTGACATCAAGGCAAAGTGTGGCTATTTGAAGAATCTCAAATATAAAATAGATTTTGATTTGTTTAACACTTTTTGGTTACTACATGATTCCATATGTGTTATTTCATAGTTTTGTCTAAAGAAAAACCTATGAATTAGTAGGTGTTCTAAAACTTTTGACCAGTAGTGTATAGTCATGAAACCAAAATGTAGGAGGAAGGGAAGGCTAGCCAATAGAGCTGATTCTAAGGCCTGCTTTAGTGCCCTAACAGCCTGAGCAGCCCTGAGATTTTCAGGAAGGGGAGTGCTTGTCCTTTTCCCCCTCAGGAGACTAAAAAGATTTGGCATGGGTCCCCAGATCCTCGAAAGGTTCTACAGCTGCACCTCGAGAACATCCTGACCAGCTGCATCACTGCCTGCTATGGTAACCGGCTCGGCAGTTGGGTAGCGCGCACATCCAGTGCACATCACTGAGGCCAAGCCCCCTGCCATCCAGGACCTATACTTAGCCAATTAATTATACTCGTGAGCAAACATTCCAGTAACTGCAGGTGGCAGTAAATCGCCAACCTTGGCTTTCTACCTGTTCAAACAACACTCTTCAGCTGGCAGTATGCACCCTTCCAGTTTGTTTGCACAACTTGTAGAAGTAGTAGAAGAAGAAAATGACTACTTCAAAATGGAGAGATGGCCTCAATGGCGCCCATTGTTCTCACAGAAGCTATATAGAGCCCCCACAGTGGAGGTGCATAATACCATAAAACGCAGCGGTCAAACATGGGAAAAATGACAATTGGAACAATTTCCTATTTGACTGCTAGGTTTTATGGGTATTATGACTCATACTGTGGTACTCTATTGGGACAGATACAATGATGTGATGTCTATCTAAGTAACAAACTGAAGTGTCTTTAGATGAAGTGTAGTTGAGTGGGGAATTGGGGCTGATCTTCCTCATTGTGCATGAAGCTCTTTCAAAAATGCATTGGGAATTATTTTAATTTACAATAAATAATGCAATGTTTTAGTTATTGTAGCATGACTGAATTAATAAACAACTGTTTGATCAAGAAAATGGATTCATCCCTTTTATTTTACAGGAAATAATTGGTGTATTTTACTTGCTAATTTAAATTTTTCTAAATATCAAAAGATCTGCTTCATCCTTCACTTCGAGAAGAATACTTTACTGCCCATTTGTGGAAACTTATTACATCCTTACATCCTTTGCTCAGTACCCAACCCCCTGAAACAGAAATACATGTCCACTGGGACATGCTAGAAGAACATAGGCTCAGCGACACAGCAGCATCCCTGATTTGACTTTACTACAGTAAAATACATTTAACGAAATGCAGAAGAATTCACAGAAAAATAATGCAACACAAAGGAGAAAAAAGAGATTAGGTTGATGATAAAAACAAATGTATGAGCATTCAGATCTGGCATATGTTCCTGTCAGACCCGGGATTCAAACCGCAACCTGGCCCTACTAGCTGTACTATCTAAAGTCATAATTGGTACTATTTTAAGTTCAGATTTTAGATGAGTGAAAATCAAGAGAGAAGAGAGAAAGATTCTCCTTCTTATAATTTTTGTAAAGCATTTCCTGATCTTCTTGGTCCTAATACCATATTTAATATAGGGTGTACCAGTGGTGGGAACAGAATGAACTGTACTGATATTAATACATTAACCTCTCTGGTTGCTGTGCTGTGCCTGTTGTAAATAAGAGAAAAAAGGATGGCTGTAGAGAAGTTGATGAAAGTGATCAAGTGGGGAGCACACGTATTAAAAGCCTTTCGTGACTCCTTTTAGGCTTTCAAGAAACAAGCAATATGTTGACATATGAGAGCACAATTAACACAAAAGGTAAAACCACTAGACTTGCTATATAGATACATATACATACAGTTTGCTCAAGTGCACTTTTAACACGGGAGAGTTTAACAACTTCTAAGCTATCACAAAAACTTTTGATGTTGTACCTGCACAAAGGGAGCCTTGAAGTGATAAAATATCAAAAAGAGTTAGGGAATAAAAAATACCAAGGCTAGCAACATTCACTTAGAAGGGGTCATAATGTTGTTATATTGAAATGGTTACAAATGGGAGACATACCTGTCATAACCATCACTGCTAGAAAACGCATGCTACACATACATTGCAGAAATGTATATGTAACTGTGGGCCAGGAGACCAGAGGTGAAAGAACAGGTGGGGTGTAGGGTCGTCCCAAGGATCCCTGTTAGCATCTGTTTGAGCATAGCCTGAAGTAGGGAGGGAGCAGTAAGCGACTATAAGTAACAAAACACATATTTCAATATTATAAAAATAATAGTTCATGTTTTAGGGCAAAGTCCTAATACCTTTTACAAGCCTGCCTGATTTTAACCATCCTAACACCGTATATAAAAGGATTGAAAAGTGGTGGACATATCACAAAATAAACTAATAAAAGATAAAGGTGCGGAGTATAGGTGGAAGATGTGCAGAATCATATCTGCCTTGTAGAATCACAAATAAACAGCCAGAGGAGAAGTTCAGCAAAGACGCTATATGTAGGCGTATAAGTGTTAAATGCTTTCAGTTTTGTCTCTTTAGAAGACTTTTAAACATATTTATGTAGAATTCTTACATATGAGTATATGGTCGGAAATATAGGTACAAGAAAAAGATAGCACAGTTACAAACAAGACTCCCCATATGTTATTCAGTGTAGTATTTGAACATGCAAGCCTGACTACGGAGTAGTTGTCACAATACACTTGTCCAGAACGTTACCGCAACAATTGCAGCCGCAAACTGAGGGAGATAATGATGGCGCTGATGAAAAAGAATACACCCAGGGCAGTAGAATTAAGCCACAAATTATTTTAGGTGTCATAATATTGTGATAGCCTAGAGGATAACAAAATTAGAAATGTACCTGTCAAGTAGGACATAACTCAAAAATTACAAAATTCTGTTATAGCGTATGTGTACAACACATAAATCTGGAGATAATAATAAAAGAAGGGAAATATCATGTGTGTCAGAGAGCAAGTGGAAAACATGAGAGCAGAAAACAAAACCAGTGCTCCCGACACAACTGATTAACAAACAAAGTGCACATAGAAACAGATATATGGGTTCATGAAGGCTTCTTTTCAATGCATATAACTCCAAAAGGGAAAGCATTGGCAAGAATTATGACAAAAATATAATACAGCTACCACAACAAAGTAAAAGTAGCTTAAATTGTCCGATATCACCGTATGCAGCAAGCCTAAAGATCTCAAAGTGAGTAGAGTTCTCCATGGTCCTGGGAGTTGGTAAAGATGTGCTGTCAATGTTGGAAGAAGAGTAGCCAATGCTCTCTTGTACTGTAGCGTTAAATATAAGTTGAAATAATGAAATCACAAAGAACAGACAACCTAAATGGATAATTCCTTGACCTATTCTTGTTACAGTGATAGATTTTCCCACATCTATACTCACCAATATAGATGGATTTTCATTCTCCTGGATAACATAATTCATAGCCTAAATCAAACAATATTATACTTTGTATCCTGCACTAGTGATTTATTATTTTAAATGCAAAATAATAAATCAATTACCTGTAAAGTATAGCTAAATCGAACATTTTGACAGACCATTTCAATCCATGATGAACTGCATAAACCCAACTCCTCAACTGATCTTATACTTAGTGAGATAAAAAAACTCCATGGTGTGATAAGTGGAAGTGTACACCAATACCTGGGGAAATATTTAGATATGCTCAGAGTCAAGGAAACCATACAGAGAAAACAGATACAATTTTTGTAACACAAGGCCCTCTAGGGAGGAGGTTCAAAGCCTTTCTAAAATTCTATACAAACTACGGTATTTCAAGAGAATAGTAGATTACACAGGGCATGTGTACAACGGATGTGAACTGGTTAGCTTGATGGCGAAGCGCATCAGCCTTCAATCGGGTGATGTCACTCCCGGAGAGATAGAAGTAGTTGTTTCTTGCTCTGCAAGGTCCGCGGGCTTTTGTGGGACTGGACAGGTAATGATGTTTCGGTGGGTGACGGTTGTTGATGTGGTCAGAGGGTCTGCTGTGAGCCCAGGTTGGGGGCGAGGCAGGGGACGGAAGCAACACTGTTACAGTACACATGGTCAGAGGACATTCTTAAATAAAGAAAGTAGTTTGGTAGGCTGTGTTAGTGGCCTTCATGATCCTGTTAAAACAATGTACGTGCTGGGACCTCTAGCCTGGCACTCTCACAATGTAGAAGAAGTATGTGGACATCACCAATGGGCTGCGTAGACAATGCAGCCAGCTCTCTCATTAACCTTTCAGGAGTTTGTGTGCTAAAGATGTATTGTGTACAAAGCAAGAAATAGTTCAATGAAATCAATCCAAAGCTTCTCTGACAAAGGGATGTAGTTGCCAGTGGACGCAGATTAAGTCTACCCTGGACTAAAACACACTGTCAATGGAGATTCTCCATTGAAACGCGTTTTATTCTACTCACCAGTCTCAATCTGGGTCCCGTAATTCAGCTCCTCAGTCTTGTTCCAGACCACTGTAGGCAGGTATCTGGGTACTGTTGAGGGGCTACCTTGCTAGGCTATAGTCTGAATGAGGGTGCAACACAACAGTTGAGGAGAGGTCATCATTGGTAGCCTGGTTTCAGATCTGTTTGTGCTATCATTCTAACTCATTGTCATGTTTGGCATGACAAGGGGAGGAATAATAGCACAAACATACGGTACCCAGGACATTGTTAGGGCACTGACCAAATCCAAATCAAACCAAATGTTATTTGTCACAGCAACGAATACAACAGGTGTAGACCTTACCGTGAAATGCTTACTTACAAGCTTGTAACCAACAATGCAGTTCAAGAAATAGAGTTAAGAAAATATTTACTAAAATGAAATAAAAAGTAACACAATAAAATAACAATACCGAGGCTATATACAGGGGGTAACGGTATCGAGTCAATGTATGGGGGTACAGGTTAGTCGAGGTAATTTGTATATGTAGGTGGGGATTGGGGGGGGGAGAGAATAACTCAGAAGTCTTAGTCCTACCTATAGTCTAAAAACTAGGCCCAGAGCTTTTCCTGCTCAGGTAAAAGTGAGGACCCTTATTATCACTCTGGGCTTACTTAGGCCTACAGTACACTTTCAGGGCCTACCCTCCCAGAGGGGATGAGAGAAGGTTTGAGTCCCAAATTGCACCCTATTGCCTTTATAGTGCACTACTTTTGACCGGAGGCCTCTGGCCAATATAGGGAAAAGGGAATATACATAGGGAATAGCTTACCATTTGAAATTGGTTCCCAGGGATCGAGGCAATATAGTGGACTAATGACCTGGTACCTAATGACTCAAACATGTGTATTACAGGTGCACAACTTTCACTGGGGACGGGGGGGACATGTCCACCCCCACATTCTGAAATTGCATTTTTGTCCCCACCAGTTTTATCATTGGAATGTGATACAAAACGAGGCAATGGTGTGCTTTAGGACCATGTGGACGCCTCCGAGCATTCGGGTAGGCTGTTTGGAGTGTTTATCCAACTGGATGTCCCCCCCCCCACACTTCTAGTTGTGCCCCTGGTTTATTACGCTTTCCCCATTGTAAAGTATGGATGGAGTACATGACCAATGTGTCTTATACATACATCATCATTACCTTTACTGGATTATTTTATTCTGGGTCAAACATATCTCAAAGTGACCCACAGTGACCCTAGAAAAACAAGATGCCTTATCTCAAGAAAGGTATCTAGTCCTCTGATTTCTCAATAAAAACAAAATATATACAGTCTTATCAAGGAATTACCTGGTCATTTTTAAGGCAGAATAAACTATCCAAATTAGGCAACAGGTTTTCATAGGAAAACCAAAGCTATAGGTCATCTGTCAGATAGCTGGAACACAGGTATAATGTTACATTGAACAGCTGGCCTTTAGAAAACATGACATGCATTTAGTTGGTTTTCATGGTATAGTATTTCCCTAGATTTCTCCCTCAAAATGTCACAAAACGTAACTGACATTGTCCATTTTCCATTAGTGATGGATGAAATAATAGTAGTGTGGCAGGTAGCCTAGCGGTTAGATTTTTGGTCCAGTAACCGGAAGATCGTTGATTCGAATACTTGAGCCAACAAGGTGAAGGCACATAACTCTAATTTGCTCCAGGGGTGCCGTACTGCTATGGCTGACCCTGTAAAACAACACATTTCACTGCACCTATCCGGTGTATGTGACAATAAATCTAGTTTTTCTATGGTGGGCTATGAGGTGTAAGGTTTGGTGTGACCCAGGTGCGGTGCAGGATAGACAGTAGGCATTAAGAAAGGATCTTTATTGGGAGAACACTTCTTGAGTACCTGTAACTCCGTCACGTGATCTGACACTGATACGTACTGCTTGACCTCAACGAACTAGCAAAGAAAACTGAGCAAGGGAACACAGGGAAGTGAGGGCATAAATACACAAGTGAATCAGATAGACACAGGTGACACCAATAGGCAGATAATTAGTCCCGACTGTGAGTGAGGAGGTGCCTATGGTTGTCGGAGGGGGTGACACCTAGTGGGTCACTCCGGAACTGCGACCCACTCCTGTAACAGGAGGCGACGGAATGCTGTATCAGCCCTGGGTCCAGAATGTCCCTCCTGGGCACCCCGACCGCTCTCTGGCCCATAACCCTCCCAATCCACCCAGAAATAGGAGACCCCTCCCCGCCGGCAGTCCAGGATCTGGTCCACCGTAAAAGCAGGCTGCCCCCTCCGACGGGGCATAGTGGGGGAACAGGACAAGGAGGGGGAGCCAGGGGACAGGTGGCGACAGGCTGGAGGAGGGTCACCTGGAATGTGGGATGCACCCGCATGGTGGGGGGAAGTTGCAGGTGTTAGGTCACTGGTTGACTCACCGACCCGCTGAATGGCCCGACGGGACCGCCGCCTCCTCCTCTTGCTCGGGGAATAGGGGCGCTTGGAGATAGGCAGGGGTCGGAGCAGCCCTGCCGCGGGCTGACGTGAGCTCTTCGTGCGTGCGCACACCAGGCAAGCAGCCACGAAGGCACGTGTATCCCCCTCAGCAGATGGCCACCAGAATCTCCTACGCAGGAACTCCAATGTCCTGGCGCCCCCTGGATGGCTGGTGAGGTTGGAGGTGTGCGCCCACTGAAGCAGTCGCGAGCACGCAGCCTTGGGTACGTACATCCTCCCCGATGGGCCTCCACCCAGATCGGGCTCCCGCCGTAGCGCTGCTCTGACCAGCCTATCAATTCCCCACAAAACTGGGGCAGCCATCAGGGCATTGGGGACAATGGGGTCGTCCCTCATTGCCAGCGTCTAAGGCCGGGACAAGGAATGCAATCGCCCTTGTGTGGGCATGGCTCCCGGCAGGAGATTGATAGCGCAGTCATAAGGCCTGTGAGGCGGTAGGCCCTTGGCATGCCTCCTACTAAACACTTCCCCCAGATCCCAATACTCCCGGGGAACAGCTGCCAGGTCTGGGCCGGTGACAGAGTGCGGGACCTGGGGAAGTGGTGAGGACTGGTAGGTGGTCTGGGACGGTGGTTTGAGCTGATGAGTGGCCGGTGGCGACCGAACACGATGGGGGAGGAGCCTCCCTCCAGGATGAGCCGCCCCGTGGACCAGTCTATCCGGGGATTGTGGTCGACCAGCCAGGGAGCCGAGTATGAGGGGACACTCCGGAGAGTCAACAATGAAAAACTGGATATACTCCCATAGCACCCCCCCCCACCACCCGGACACGTGCGGGGACAGTGCGCTGGGTGATGCAGCCCGACCCCAACGGCCGGCTGTCCAGGCCCATGACCGGAGCCGGCTCGGAGAGAGAGAGTAACGGAACGCTCCACCCTTGGGCCAGCCCTGCGTCCATCAAGTTTCCCGTGGCCTCAGAATCCACCAGTGCATGCGCCCGACGTGCAGTACGGGCCCACTGAACCCTGACGGGGAGAAATGTCAGGGAGTCTCTGGAGTTGGGGTTTCGGATCCGGCTCGCTAGCACCCCTCCCGATCCAAGCAAGCCCTCCCATTTCCACGGCTTCTCCGGGCATGAGTCGCAGTGGTGACCTGCGTGGCCGCAGTACCGGCAAAGTCCCTGGGGCAGACACCTCTGCCTCTCCATCCTGGACAAGCACGCCGCACCAAGCTGCTTAGCCTCCTCCTGAGGCGTCTCCTCCCTGAATCGGCAGAAAGCCTCCGGGCTGATAGGGTGACAAGGAGACGAGCCTTGCGTCATGCCTCTCTTCCTCACACTCTTCTCTGTGTCACGGACGCTCTCCGCACTGCTAAAGCTAACTCTCTCTCCTCTGCTCTTGTCCTTCTAGACCTGTCTGCTGCCTTTGATACTGTGAACCATCAGATCCTCCTCTCCACCCTCTCCGAGCTGGGCATCTCCGGCGCGGCTCACTCCTGGATTGCGTCCTACCTGACCGGTCGCTCCTACCAAGTGGCGTGGCGAGAAGCTGTCTCCGCACCACGTGCTCTCACCACCGTGTCCCCAGGGCTCAGTTCTAGGCCCTCTCCTATTCTCCCTATACACCAAGTCACTTGGCTCTGTCATATCCTCACTGGCCTCTCCTATCATTGCTACGCTGACGATACACAACTAATCTTCTCCTTTCCCCCTTCTGATAACCAGGTGGCGAATCGCATCTCTGCATGTCTGGCAGACATATCAGTATGGATGACGGATCACCACCTCAAGCTGAACTCTGGCAAGACGGAGCTGCTCTTCCTCCCGGGGAAGGACTGCCCGTTCCATGATCTCGCCATCACGGTTGACAACTCCGTTGTGTCCTCCTCCCAGAGTGCGAAGAGCCTTGGCGTGACCCTGGACAACACCCTGTCGTACTCCTGAGTGGCGCAGTGGTCTAAGGCACTGCATCGCAGTGCTAACTGTGCCACTAGAGATCGTGGTTCGAATCCAGGCTCTGTCGTAGCCGGCCGCGACCGGGAGACTCATGGGCGGCGCACAATTGGCCCAGCGTCGTCCAGGGTAGGGGAGGGAATGGCCGGCAGGGATGTAGCTCAGTTGATAGAGCATGGCGTTTGCAACGCCAGGGTTGTGGGTTCGATTCCCACGGGGGGCCAGTATAAAAAAAAAAAAGAGATATGTATTCACTAACTGTAGTCGCTCTGGATAAGAGCGTCTGCTAAATGACTAAAATGTAAATGTAAATGTAAATGTTCTCCGCTAACATCAAGGCGGTGACCCGATCCTGCAGGTTCATGCTCTACAACATTCGGAGAGTACGACCCTGCCTTACACAGGAAGCGGCACAGGTCCTAATCCAGGCACTTGTCTGGATCTCCTGTCTGGATTACTGCAACTCGCTGTTGGCTGGGCTCCCTGCCTGTGCCATTAAACCCCTACAACTCATCCAGAATGCCGCAGCCCGTCTGGTGTTCAACCTTCCCAAGTTCTCTCACGTCACCCCCTCCTCCGCACTCTCCACTGGCTTCCAGTTGAAGCTCGCATCCGTTACAAGACCATGGTGCTTGCCTATGGAGCAGTGAGGGGAACGGCACCTCCGTACCTTCAGGCTCTGATCAGTCCCTTACACCCAAACGAGGGCATTGCGTTCATCCACCTCTGGCCTGCTGGCTCCCTTCCTCTGCGGAAGCATAGCTCCCGCTCAGCCCAGTCAAAACTGTTCGCTGCTCTGGCACCCCAATGGTGGAACAAGCTCCCTCACGGACGCCAGGACAGTGGAGTCACTCACCACCTTCCGGAGACATTTGAAACCCCACCTCTTTAAGGAATACCTGGGATAGGATAAAGCAATCCTTCTACCCCCAAAAAAAAAAAAAAATATATATATATATATATATATATATATTGTAAAGTGGTTATCCACTGGCTATAGGAGTGAATGCACCAATTTGTAAGTCGCTCTGGATAAGAGCGTCTGCTAAATGACGCAAATGTGCCCTTGAGCAAGGCACTTAACCCTAATTGCTCCTGTAAGTCGCTCTGGATAAGAGCGTCTGCTAAATGACTAAAATGTAAATGTAAAAATGTAATATGCCCGCTCACGACGCCGATTGTCCACCCGCACCGAGAGGTCGACGAGGCCGTCCAATTGCTCTGGCAGCTCCCTGAAGGAGAGTTCATCCTTCATCCCCTCCGATAACCCCTGCACGTAGAGGCGACCAGGGCGGCCTCCTCCCATCTTGCCTCTCGAGCCCTGTCCGGAATTCCACAGAGTAGTCCACCAACGAACGGTCACCCTCCCGACAAGCCATGATCTACCTCCCGGCCTTGTGCCCCGACACCACCCGAGAGGTATCGAACACCTTCGTAGCTCCCGGGTGAACTGGTAGGAGTCGGAGCACGCCAGAGTTTGGCTCTCCCACTCCGCGGTAGCCCAGGAAAGGGCCCGACCCGTCAACAGAGTGATAATGTAGGCCACCCAGCCCTGCTTCATCAGGAAGGAGGAGGGTTGTAGGCTGAACATCAGGGAACACTGGGTGAGGAATTCCCTGCAGCCCTCTGGATGTCCGTCGTAACTCTGCGGAGGAGGTAGGTGGGGTTCCCGCGATGTTGCAGGCGAGACTGGAGACGCCGCTGCCGGGGTTGGTCGGGTGTCCACCCGGCTCTGGACGGCGATCGTCAGCTGGCGGAGATTCTCGATGATCTGCTGCAGGCTGCAGTCGTGCTGATCTAGCATGGCTCCATGCACTGCCAATGCACTATAATACTGTGCTGCCTCCGCTGGGTCCATATTGGCTCAGTTTTCTATAAGCGTTGGTGTGAGGTGTGACCCAGGTGCGGTGCAGGATAGACAGTAGGCAGTAGGCAAGGATGGTAAAACAAGGATCTTTACTGGTTGTCCAAAAGCCAGGATACAAAACAACGGACTATTCACGAAAACAAATGAGGAGCACCTAGGTCTTCAAAAAACAGGCTGACAGCAAACAATACGAAATACTAACTCTGACTGGAAAAACACAATGACATAGGGAGAACACTTCTCAAGTACCTGTAACTCCGTCACGTGATCCGACGCTGATACGTGATTAAAAGTTTTTATTCAAAAATCCACAACATACATCATCATACACATTACACACACCATTAATTCCCAACCCCAACATCACTAAAAATAACAATACAAAACTACACAGCACAATATACACTGCTCAAAAAAACAAAGGGAACACTAAAATAACACATTCTAGATCTGAATGAATGAAATAATCTTATTAAAAATACTTTTTTCTTTACATAGTTGAATGTGCTGACAACAAAATCACACAAAAATTATCAATGGAAATCAAATGTATCAACTCATGGAGGTCTGGATTTGGAGTCACCCTCAAAATTAAAGTGGAAAACCACACTACAGGCTGATTCAACTTTGATGTAATGTACTTAAAACAAGTCAAAATGAGGCTCAGTAGTGTGTGTGGCCTCCACGTGCCTGTATGACCTCCCTACAATGCCTGGGCATGCTCCTGATGAGGTGGCGGATGGTCTCCTGAGGGATCTCCTCCCAGACCTGGACTAAAGCATCCGCCAACTCCTGGACAGTCTGTGGTGCAACGTGGCGTTGGTGGATGGAGCCAGATGTGATGTCCCAGATGTGCTCAATTGGATTCAGGTCTGGGGAATGGGCGGGCCAGTCCATAGCATCAATGCCTTCCTCTTGCAGCAACTGCTGACACACTCCAGCCACATGAGGTCTAGCATTGTCTTGCATTAGGAGGAACCCAGGGCCAACCTCACCAGCATATGGTCTCACAAGGGGTCTGAGGATCTCATCTCGGTACCTAATGGCAGTCAGGCTACTCTGGCGAGCACATGGAGGGCTGTGCGGCCCCCCAAAGGAATGCCACCCCACACCATGACTGACCCACCGCCAAACCGGGTCATGCTGGAGGATGTTGCAGGCAGCAGAACGCTCTCCACGGCGTCTCCAGACTCTGTCACGTCTGTCACATGTGCTCAGTGTGAACCTGCTTTCATCTGTGAAGAGCACAGGGCACCAGTGGCGGATTTGCCAATCTTGGTGTTCTCTGGCAAATGCCAACGTCCTGCATGGTGTTGTGCTGTAAGCACAACCCCCACCTGTGGACGCTCGGGCCCTCATACCACCCCATGAGTCTGTTTCTGACCGCTTTGAGCAGACACATGCACATTTGTGGCCTGCTGGAGGTCATTTTGTAGGGCTCTGGCAGTGCTCCTCCTGCTCCTGCAAAACCACTCCTTTATTGGGGGTGTCTTGCTAATTGCCTATAATTTCCACCTGTTGTCTATTCCAATTGCACAACAGCATGTGAAATGTATTGTCAATCAGTGTTGCTTCCTAAGTGGACAGTTTGATTTCACAAAAGTGTGATTGACTTGGAGTTACATTGTGTTGTTAAAGTGTTTTTTTGAGCAGTGTATATCAAACACCCACAAAACCGAACAATAACAGAAATTACACCACAGGGGAGCACCTTCCCTCCCCTTTATACCCAGCAAAAAACACACATACAAAACCTAATTCCCTACCCCTCTACACTAACCCTAAACCCCCCTTCCACCTCTCCCGAGCAGCATGCTGCCCCCACTTCCTCTCCTTTCTCTTCATTCTCCCCCTCAAATTCTGCTCCACCCTCCTCACTATCCCCTCCACACCCCCTTCTCTCCCTGTCCTTTCCATTTTCTGCCTAGCTTCCCACAACCCCTGTTTAAAGAGGCTTATGAGAAGCCAGAGCAGAAACCTGTCCCTAACCGTCCCCCTCGCTTTCCCTACACCTGTCTCTACCCTAGCCCACATCACAACAAAATGCCCCCTCACCCTGCCTATCAACACCTGTGCCCTAGCCCATACCACCCCGGCGAAAGCACAGCCCCAGAAAACATGGCGCAATATCTCCTCCCCGCCACAAGTTGGTCTTGGGCAGGTGGGGGATCGTGTCATACCACGCCCGTACATGATGGAACGCACGGGCAAGCACTTATGGAGGCTCAACCAATTCAGGTCCTTGAGGCCGTTGTCCAGACCACACACCTGCACTCCTTCCCAGACCCCAGCCGGGATACCCACTACGGGCCCTGGACACCCTCCCTGTCTCACCTCCTCGAACAGGTGCCTGTGATCTAAACCTACTCGGGCAACTTCAACCTCGGGGTACGCACGCAGCCACTTGGCCGCATAGCCAAAGTGCCACGGCAGCTGTTCCGCACGAGGACCCGTGTTAGACCACACCATTACGCTTCTCGCCTGGTAAGAGAAAAACACCCGCAGGAAGTAACCAGACGGGTGTATCACCAGATGAGCCAGCTCAGTCAACAAAAAAGAAACGAAAATCGAGTCCAGCTTGAGGGGGAAATGTGGTACCCCCCTACCTCCCTCCCAATGGGACAGAGCATGCGTACCCTCACGACATACTCGAGCCTGCCACCCCACATGAACTGAAACACTAGCCTCACTAGAGGCCTCCTCAGACTAGCTGGCAATGGGTAGACGTATGCCATATACAAAAGAGACGGCAACACATCCACCTTGAGGACCAGGACCTTGCCAATAAAGGACAACGACCTAGCCCTCCACATCCCCAGCTTCCTCTGTACCACTACGATGCTCCTGTTCCAGTTCAGCGTCGCTGAGCCGGAGGTCTCAAACAAGACCCCGAGAATCTTCAGGGCCCCGATACAGAGAGATAACCCCCCAGGCACATCCGTCCTCCCATGCCATCTTCCAAAAAACTTAACGGAAGGCTTAGCATGATTGAGAACCGCTCCCGACACTCGGATGAATTCCCCAATGATGGCAAGGGACCTAGTCAGGCACAAGTCCTTGCATAGTAAGAAGGAGGTGTCGTCGGCGTACTGCGTCATCTTAACGTGCAGCCCACCGCTCCCAGGGATAAGCAAGCCCTCCACCCCTGTGTCTGCCCTAATGGCAGCCCCCAGAGGCTCCATGTACAGAACGAAGAGGAGTGCCGAGAGCGGGCACCCCTGCCTGACCCCAGACGTGAGGTCAAAAACGTCACCCATGTGACCGTTTACATTAACCCGGCACCCTGCTCCGACATATAAAGCACGGATGCACCCTATATACTTCTCCCCAAAACCTAACCTACCTAACACCCTGAAAAGAAAATATATATTCACTCGATCAAAGGCTTTAGCCTGATCAAGTGCTGATACCATTAACAGCAGCCCTCTATCCTCTACCAAAGCGATGGAGTCCCTAATCAAACTCAGGTTCCACCTAATAGAGCGGCCCTCTATCCCACACGTCTGATCCTCATGTACGACGTAGGGAAGGGCTGTGCGCAACCGGTCCGCAAGAACCTTCGCAAGCAGCTTATAATCTACGCACAGCATGGTCAACGGCCGCCAGTTCCCAAGGTCTGTTGTGTCTCCCTTCTTGTAAAGAAGTGACAGCACACCTAGGGCCATCGATCCCCCCGGGACCCCCGTCTCGAGGATGGCCTTCAAGACTTCAAGGACTACCGGACCAAGTTTCCCCCAAAACGTCAGGTAAAACTCTGCCAGCAGCCCATCCATCCCAGGCACCTTCCCTTTTCCCATCCTCCTGAGGGCGCTCTCAACCTCTTCGAGGGAGATCTTAGCCTCCATCGCTTCTCTAATGTCCTCTGGCACTCGGCGGGACAGGTTTTCTAAAAACACGTTTCCCTGCTCTACATCTACTGCCGTTTCTTGAAAAAAACCTCAGAAATGTTTCGTGGTCACCTTGACCAATTCCTCAGTTTCTCTCACTACTCTACCGTTTTCTTCCCTAACCTGTACATTACCTTCCTACTCTGTCTTCCCCTAACTGATTTAAAGAACATGGCGGAACAAGTCTCGTCGTGTTCTAAAAACTCACTATACGCACGCTCCAGGAAAGCGCGAGCCTTCCGCTCATGCACCTCCCTAAGCATGTAGTACATTATACATTTCTTATCTCAAAGTGGGTAAAATACCAAGTCCACAATTTTTTGGTTACTACATGATTCTATATGTGTTATTTAATCGTTTTGATGTCTTCACTATTATTCTACACTGTAGAAGATAGTAAAAGTAAATAAAAACCCTTGAATGAGTAGGTGTGTCCAAACTTTTGATGAATACTGTATATTTACACTACAGGTCAAAAGTTTTAAAACACCTACTCATTAAAGGGTTTTTCTTTATTTTTTACATTTTATAATAATAGACATCAAAACTATGAAATAACACATATGGAATCATGTAGTAACTAAAAAAGTGTGAAACAAATCAAAATATATTTTATATTTGAGATTCTTCAAATAGCCACCCTTTGCCTTGATGACAGCTTTGCACACTCTTGGCATTCTCTCAACCAGCTTCATGAGGTAGTCACATAAAATACATTTCATTTAACAGGTGTGCCTTCTTAAAAGTTAATTTGTGGAATTTCTCTCCTTCTTAATGCGCTTGAGCCAATCAGTTTTGTTGTGACAAGGTAGGGGGGGGGTATACACAATATATAAATATTTGGTAAAAGACCAAGTCTATATTATGGCAAGAACAGCTCAAATAAACAAAGAGAAACAAAAGTCCATCATTACTTTAAGACATGAAGGTCAGTCAATACGGAACGTTTCAAGAACTTTGAACGTTTCTTCAAGTGCAGTTGCAAAAACCATCAAGCGCTATGATGAAACTAACTCTCATGAGGACTGCCACAGGAATGGAAGACCCAGAGTTACCTCTGCTGCAGAGGATAAATTCATTAGAGTTTCAAGCCTCAGAAATTGCAGCCCAAATAAATGCTTCACAGAGTTCAAGTAACAGACACATCTCAACATCAACTGTTCAGAGGAGACTGTGTGAATCAGGAATTGCTGCAAAGAAACCAATACTAAAGGACACCAATAATAAGAAGAGACTTGCTTGGGCCAAGAAACACGAGCAATGGACATTAGACCAGTGGAAATTTGTCCTTTGGTCTGGAGTCCAAATTTGAGATTTTTGGTTCCAACCGCTGTGTCGTTGTGAGACACGGTGTGGGTAAACGGATGGTCTCCGCATGTGTATTTCCCACCGTAAAGCATGGAGAAGGAGGTGTTATGGTGTGGGGGTGCTTTGCTGGTGACACTGTCTGTGATTTATTTAGAATTCAAGGCACACTTATCCAGCATGGCTACCACAACATTCTGCAGTGATACGCCATGCAATCTGGTTTGGGCTTAGTGGGACTATCATTCGTTTTTCAACAGGACAATGACCCAACACACCTCCAGGCTGTGTATGGGCTATTTTACCAAGAAGGAGAGTGATGGAGTGCTGCATCAGATGACCTGGCCTGCACAATTGCCCAACCTCAACCAAATTGAGATGGTTTGGGATGAGTCAGACCGTAGAGTGAAGGAAAATCAGCCAACAAGTGCTCAGCATATGTGGGAACTCCTTCAAGACTGTTGGAAAAGCATTCCAGGTGAAGCTGGTTGAGAGAATGCCAAGAGTGTGCAAAGCTGACATCAAGGCAAAGTGTGGCTATTTGAAGAATCTCAAATATAAAATAGATTTTGATTTGTTTAACACTTTTTTGGTTACTACATGATTCCATATGTGTTATTTCATAGTTTTGTCTAAAGAAAAACCTATGAATGAGTAGGTGTTCTAAAACTTTTGACCAGTAGTGTATAATCATGAAATCAAAATGTAGGAGGAATGGAAGGCTAGCCGATAGAGCTGATTCTTAAGGCCTGCTTTTAGTGCCCCAACAGTCTGAGCAGCCCTGAGATTTTCAGGAAGGGAGTGCTTGGCCTTTTCCCCTCAGGAGACTAAAAGATTTGGCATGGGTCCCCAGATCCTCAAAAGGTTCTACAGCTGCACCATCGAGAGCATCCTGACCAGTTGCATGACTGCCTGGTACGGCAATCGCTCGGCAGTTGGGTAGTGCGTACATTCCAGTACATCACTGAGGCCAAGCTTCCTGCCATCCAGGACCTATATACTTGGCGGTGTCAGAGGAAGGCCCAAAAATTGTCAAAGACTCCAGTCACCCAAGTCATAGACTGTTCTCTCTGCTACCGTACGGCAAGAAGTACCGAGCGCCAAGTCCATGTCCAAAAGGCTCCTAACAGCTTCTACCCCCAATCCATAAGACTGCTGAACAATTAATCAAATGGCAAACTTCCCCCTCACTTTACCCCTACCTACATGTACAAATTACTCTCGACTGACCTGTACCCCGCACATTTACTCGTACTGCTTTCCCCTGTATAAAGCCTTATTATTTTATTTATACTTCCTTACTTTAGTTTATTTAGTAAAAATTTTCTTAACTCTATTCTTAACTCTTCTTAAAACGTAATTGTTGGTTAAGGGGCTTGTAAGCAAGCATTTCACAGTAAGGTCTACACCGGTTGTATTCGGCAATTTGATTTGATTTGATTTGGTAGTTAAAGGCACTTCCCTATTGTCGCAAAGCCAGTTGCTAGGGTCAAGGAGCAGTTTGCTTGAACGCAGAGTGAGCAGTTTGTTTGAACGTAGATTGAGGGGAGAATAAATCCGGCAGGTAGGTGGGTCCAATGTCACAGCGCCGTCCATAGATGTTATTAACTGTTGTGTCGGAACTTGAACAGGCACATTTTACTACCAGGTAGTTGTCACAATACACTTTGTCTATAATGTTCCAACACAATTGCAAACTAATGGGTAAAGAAAGTGTTATGATGTTTTTGCAAAAGGGTACAACCATATTACACAAACTAAAATACACACCCCTGTTGTGTCATGATGACGTTATACTGTAGTGGATGACATATAGCAAAGTACCTGTGTTGGACATGGCTGATAACTTGCAGAATTCCATAGATCCATATGTGACCGACCGGCTCGATTTGGTATTATGTAGCAAAATTTGAAAGTGTTTTTTACATTGGATACAAGTAGAGACTCAGAGGTAGAAAATTGTATATTATACACTACAGTTAAGGACCAATAGGAAAGTAATTCTGCTTTGAAAGTTGATAAACTTATAACCTCACTTTTGAGAAAATGGCCTTTGAATGTTTTCTACTGAGAGCTCTTCTTTGTCTACACCCATTCAGCATCGTTCACACCCTCTAAGCCTTAGCCCCACCCATCTCTTTTAAGGATTCACATGTGAGGCCATGTACTAAACAACCAAAGATTTCAAGACTAAAGGCTGGTTTATACTACAGGGTGTGCTCGTACATTCAATCTTGAGTGCCAGAGTGCGCTCGGAGTCGCTCTGTGCGTTTCGTAAACTCAAGAGTGTTGTCAGATTGTCCGTTTGTAAAGTCAGAGTGTTTCGCTCTCGGAGCGTTCAGAGCACACACTGAACGCTCTGGCAGACGAGTAGGGTTGATCCGATCATTCTGACCTAACAACAGCAGTCAAGCACCCAAGCTAACTGGCTAACGTTGGCTAGCTTTCTAGCTACTTCCAGACACAAATGAGAGAACAGCTCACGCTGACCATTTTACTCACCCTAGAAGAGCTGGTTAGGCTGTTTTTGTTATCCAGAGCGTTAGTGACTGTAACTCTGCTGCTGCTACAATTTAATTATGCTTTTTTGCTGACATTTACTGACACCGGACATATTCAACGGGTGTTGAGCGTTCGTAAAGTCGTCAGTTATTCTGCGCTCTTGCTCTTAAATCGGAGCAGATTGTCACGGTTTACTAAGCCAGAACCCAGAAGCAGACCAGGACAAGGTAGGTTGAAACAAAGGTGAGTGTTTATTTAATAGATCCCCGAGTGAGGCTGAATAATCCAGGGAACAGAGCGGGTGGCGTGGATGGGTTGTTGAGGGTGCAGTGGTAGGTCCAGTAATGGCTCGGCAGCCGCCGACCATCAGGCAGAGGTTGGGTGAAGGTTCCGGATGAGTGACTGCAGATGGAACAAAACGAGGTGAGTACAAAACAAGCAAACAAGGTGCAAAACAACAAAACTAACGCTACATGCTCTAAGGCTGATCCACTGATAAACATACTGTTCATGGCTAACGATCCGGCAGGGAATGGATGTCAGGTCAGAGCTTATGAAGGTGATGATCAGGGCCAGGTGTGCAGATTGCTGATGGAATGCAGGTGTGGAAATCAGGAGAGCTCCCGCCTAGCCGTAGCCCGGCAACCAGGCAGGGAGGCGTTCCCAGAACCCTCGGAAACTGGAGATCCCGAGCAGAAAAACTAATACACAGACAGGAACCGACTCAGACTGCCGGAATCGTTACACAGATAGCCAGAGCGAATTTATGAACACACCCTACGTCTATCGACAGTTGTCGCAGTGACATCATGAACATTCTATTGAAATGGTTACTTGCATAGTGGAGTTGTTTGTTTAGACATGCAGCTAGCTAAACAATTAACCATAATCCCAACTCATAACGTTACTACCCTGCATGAATCTGCAGGCAACTAACCAACCAGGTTCAATATTAGCTAGCTAACACTAGGCTATAACTAGCAAGTAAATGGCCCTGAGATATGAATAATATTACTACACAGATCATAGACGTAACGTTAGCTAGCGAGCCAGCCAGCTAACGTTAGCTAGCTAGCTAACAGTACGCTTTAACTTGAAATGAAAATGACTTTCTGACAAAATGATAAACGTGTAATATCTGAAAATGTAGCTAGAGACTATCTTACCGCGTACATGGATGGACTCTTCTCTCGCTCTGTCACGGATGTTATGTTTGCCCTTAGTTTGAAGATGTAATCCGGGAGACAGATGTTTTATACAACAGCCTTCTGTGTGTTTTCTTTTCGACTCCTCTGCATATTTGCAGAATCAAACGCCAGAATTTTCGCCATCTCCTTAGCTATCATACACTAATAACACCGGGCAATTCAAAACTCAGTCCTCCAGAAAGTGGACAGCAGCACTTTTGCAGTTCTACAACATGATATCTTTCAAAAAAGCTGCGTTAAAATGGATTACCTACACATACTGACCAGCTCATGTTATAGACAGAAGCTGAGCTACATGGCAGACCAATCCGAACTCATCTCTCGGCATATCCAGCCCATCAATTACCTCAGCCAATCACTGGCTTAGTGGGGAAAGGTTCCTGTCTTTTTCTGTGACTAAACCAACTATGTTCGTAATTTCACAAGTTCTCTCGTTATCGAATCAATGCATGAGGCACGCTTCTTCACAAAATTAGATCTCTGGAGTGTGTGTACAACCTGGTGCGTGTTCAGGAAGGGGACGAGTGAAAAACAGCATTCAGTACAACCACAGGGCATTATGATTACCTGGTGATGCCGTATGGGTTGATGAATGCCCGGAAGCTCAGTTTGACACTTTCCTTCACGGATTATCAGAGGTGATTAAAGACGAGCTCTTGGCAGCCCGGAGCTGCCCATGGACCTCGACTCCCTCATAGCCTTGTCCATCTGGATTGATGGGTGGCTGGGAACGAGGAGGAGAGGGGGTCTGTTCCCTGTCGCCCTCGATCATCCTCAATTCCACCTCGCCTCCGAGAATCCGGAAATCCCAGAAGTCTACATTTCCGAGAGAATCCGGTGTCACTTGAGTTCCCTCAGAGATCACCGAGGCTGCCGACCGCCTCCCTACGGAGCCCATGCAGCTGGGCAGGGCTAGATTGTCTCCTGCTGAGCGCTCACACAGACTAAACACTAAGAGCTGTTTGTAGCCTGTGGAGCTACGGGACATTTCTTAACCTCCTGCCCATTAAAAGACAAGGCTCATCAATAATATACCATACTCTTGTTGCAAAACAAACATTGTTGCAAAACAGACATAGCTACCCCTGGCACTGACATGAAATAGTGAAAAAATAGTTTGAGGTGTCTCTTAACGAACGTTGCACTTCCAGTGACCCCGATACTGCAACAACGTAGCTCTGTAGAGTAGGCAATGGTTAGTCCTGATATCCTATTAGAAAAAAATCATAACACTACCACTACATCATCAGAGAGGGAAGGTCCAGCAAAGCTAAAATCAATGATTGGCTAGTCAATGTCACTCCAACTCAAGATGCAAGGTTTGTCCAATTAAAAGTGTAAATAATTTGATCTATTGATGCACGGTGCGGTCAATCTAAGTAACAAAATACAAAAATCTCTTTGCATGGGCTGCGTCTCAATCCATCACATCCACCTTTGTCACCCTTCCACAATCTACATTGGAAAGTGGCAGAGCTACAGCACTGTTTTCAGACCAGGAGAGATCCCAAAAATCTCATGCGTCTGTAGCATCTGAAAGGTTTGGCCTACAAATATGACCACTCCAACAAAAGGGAGTCTCTCACGAACACTATGATGTTCTCAGTTTTGCTCTGTGGAACCCATAAGTGTCACGGGACTCGTCTGAAGTCGGTAATGCTGATGTGGCCAACTTTTTGTGTCACAGGACTCGTCTAAAGGTAACTCATACAAATTAATGGAAGTATGGAGGTAGTTGTGTGCCAACAAAAATAGGGGTTAAATATGTGTAAAAATATATATATATATATACACATATATATTTCCTGAGCTTTCTATATCTCCTAGATATAGGACAGACACTTCAAATGTACTGGGGGAGGGGCTGGTCCAACTCAAGGTGTCATAAAAAAATGCACCCCTCCCCAACATAAAAACATTTTCACATGACCTCCTTGCACTGTAAATACATTGAACAAACCTCCCCCTCATAGAATTAACTCAAAATAATGTTGACTACCAAAAATAAATAACTGTGTAGCGACCCTGTGTTTGTAAATGTGGATATCGACTTTGCCACTTCCAGCATGCTTTTGTGGCACAGTCGATGTCACTCAGGGCTACGGGCCAGAAAGGTTAAAGGTTCACCGACCACCACAGACAAGCTCACTCTGCTAGCCTGTTTCATTACACTACAATCAGAGCCGGCTGCAGACAATTATCAGCTAGGGTAAATTTGATGTACAACATTTTGATGCCATATTTATAATTATATGCAACAAATTTTCACCAACAGGTTTCTGTGCCAATGCACCACACAACCAATGAACAAAGCATACCAACGTCGGGCACTTCAATATCATGGTTTTGCGCTTTTCCAACACCACAATAAATAGACTAGGTCAATCTCCGACAAACAGAAAATACATCCCTCCCTACCTTGCAGACCAGTATCGAGGCTTGGCTTGACAATCTCGAATGTCATTAAACTTTTTTTGTTGTTTTCTAATGGATGTCTCTTTCCATTCATCAATTGGCCGCTTGCACAGTTTGGATTGATTGATTGCTTGATTGCTTGATTTTATTCGTCCAGTTTAAACAAATAGATAAACTCAGCAAAAAAGAAACGTCCTCTCTCTGTCAACTGCGTTTATTTTCAGCAAACTTAACATGTGTAAATATTTGTATAGAACATAAGATTCAACAACTGAGACATAAACTGAACAAGTTCCACAGACATGTGACTAACAGAAATTGAACAATGTGTCCCTGAACAAAGGGGGGTCAAAATCAAAAGTAACAGTCAGTATCTGGTGTCGGCCACCAGCTGCATTAAAGTACTGCAGCACATCTCCTCCTCATGGACTGCACCAGATTTGCCAGTTCTTGCTGTGAGATGTTACCCCACTCTTCCACCAAGGCACCTGCAAGTTCCCGAACATTTCTGTGGGAAATGGCTTCTAGCTTCCTCACCCTTCCATACCAGGTCTCAGACGTGCTCAATGGGATTGAGATCCGGGCTGTTCGCTGGCCATGGCAGAACATTGACATTCCTGTCTTGCAGGAAATCACACATAGAACGAGTAGTATGGCTGGTGGCATTGTCATGCTGGAGGGTCATGTCAGGATGAGCCTGCAGGAAGGGTACCACATGGGAGGAGGATGTCTTCCCTGTAACGCACAGCGTTGAGATTGCCTGCAATGACAACAACCTCAGTCCGATGATGCTGTGACACACCGCCCCAGACCATGACGGACCCTCCACCTCCAAATCGATCCCACTCCAGAGTACAGGCCTCGGTGTAATGCTCATTCCCTCGAGCGATAAACGCGAATCCGATCATCACCCCTGGTGAGACAAAACACGCGACTCGTCAGTGAAGAGCACTTTTGCTAGTCCTGTCTGGTCCAGTGACGGTGGATTGTGCCCACAGGCGACGTTGTTGCCGGTGATGTCTGGTGAGGACCTGCCTTACAAAAGGCCTACAAGCCCTCAGTCAGCCTCTCTCCAGCCTATTGCTGACAGTCTGAGCACTGATGGAGGGATTGTGCATTCCTGGTGTAACTCGGGCAGTTGTTAGTTGCCATCCTGTACCTGTCCCGCAGGTGTGATGTTTAGATCTACCGATCCTGTGCAGGTGCAGGTGTTGTTACACGTGATCTGCCATTACGAGGATGATCAGCTCTCTCGTTCTGTCTCACTGTAGCGCTGTCTTAGGCGTCTCACAGTACGGACATTGCAATTTATTGCCCTGGCCATATCTACAGTCATCATGCCTCCTCTGCAGCATGCCTAAGGCACGTTCACACAGATGAGCAGGGACCCTGGGCATCTTTCTTTTGGTGTTTTTCAGTCAGTAGAAAGGCCTCTTTAGTGTCCTAAGTTTTCATAACTGTGACCTTAATTGCCTACCGTCTGTAAGCTGTTAGTGTCTTAACGACCGTTCCACAGGTGCATGTTCATTAATTGTTTATGGTTTCATTGAACAAGCATGGGAAACAGTGTTTAAATACTTTACAATAAAGATCTGTGAAGTTATTTTGATTTTTACTGAATGATCTTTTAAGACAGGGTCCTGAAAAAGGGAGGTTTCTTTTTTGCTGAGTTTATATGCACAAAGATTTTTAAAAGTGACCGGGATGCACAATAAAGTCGGGGACTTATTTCCATTGTGGTCCCTATTTGTTACATAAATACATATACATAGATACAGAGATCAAAACAAAAATGCTCAACCTCCAGATGAGTGTGGAGTTTAAGTACAATTCTTACAAGCTTGTTTGGCTGGTTGCTTATTCTTTAGATGTTTGGGGCTGCTGGTAAACCATGATGTGCAGGCATAATTAAAGTGACACTGGGACTAGCGCACACTTGCCAGAGTCTTTAGGGTGTCTATAGCTAGGTTTCCATCCAATTGTAACAGCTTTTCATGCAAATATTCTAAAATCTTCATAAAAAAAATATGCAATTTCAGAGTTACCTTTAGGAAAATTTGGCACTTGACAGAATATATTTACATTTACCGGTCATTTGAGAAATTCTATGGACATCCATATGCATTCTGGTCCGACCTGGTGTAGCCAGCACCATCAATAAATGAGGGATGTTGACCAAATTAACCACATTTACGTGTCCTTAAAAACAGCTATAACAAATGACAAAGACACTATTCCTTGTGTTTCGATGTGTAGCATATGCAAAACTATATAGCCTATTTTTTATCGGTTTTTAGCAGGGCAGGCGTTTTGGGCGGCCTTAGGGCATGGCCCCCCTACCGTACATCGTTGCCCATCCAAATAAGATTTTGAAATATTGATCATTTATTTGACCGAGAACGCACCCGATAGAAAAAGACGCATCAATCTCAGTTAAAGCATCTGAGCAAGCCAAAACAAGCTCCCTCTGTCTCAGTATGTGTAGACCATGTATCTGATTCTGTCTGGACCAAAAGAGTATGGCATGTCATGTGTGGTGCCAGGAAAATAACCTCTCACTCCAACGTCAACAAAACAAAGGAGATGATCGTGGACTTCAGGAAACAGCAGAGGGTGCATCCCCTATCCACATCAACGGGACCGCAGTGGAGAAGGTGGAAAGCTTCAGGTTCCTTGGCGTCATACATCACCGACAAACTGAAATTGTTCACCCACGCACAGTGTGGTGAAGAAGGCACAACAGACCCTCTTCAACCTCAGGAGGCTGAAGAAATTTGGCTTGACACCTAAAACCCTCACAAACTTTTACATATGCACAATTGAGAGCATGCTGTCGGGGCTGTATCACCGCCTGGTCGGCAACTGCACCACCCGCAACCGCAGGGGCTCTACAGAGGGTGGTGCGGGTCTGCCGACGCAGCATTACCGGGGGCAAATTACCCACCCTCCAAGACACATACAGCACACCGATGTCACAGGAAGGCCAAAAATATCATTAAGGACATCAACCACCCGAGCCACTGCCTGTTCACCCACTATCATCCAGAAGGCGAGGTCAGTACAGGTGTATCAAAGCTGGGACCGAGAGAATGAAAAACAGCGTCTATCTCAAGGCCATCAGACTGTTAAATAGCCATCACTAGCACATTAGAGGCTGCTGCTGCTTATTGAAATCACTAGCCACTTTGAGAAAATGGAACACTAGTCACTTTAATAATGTTTACATTTCTTGCACTACTCATCTCATATGTATATACTGCATTATATTCTATAATATTCTACTGTATCTTAGTCCATGCCACTCTGTCATTGGTTGTCCATATACAGTGGGGAAAAAAAGTATTTAGTCAGCCACCAATTGTGCAAGTTCTCCCACTTAAAAAGATGAGAGAGGCCTGTAATTTTCATCATAGGTACACGTCAACTATGACAGACAAAATGAGAAAAGAAATCCAGAAAAATCACATTGTAGGATTTTTTATGAATTTATTTGCAAATTATGGTGGAAAATAATTATTTGGTCAATAACAAAAGTTTCTCAATACTTTGTTATATACCCTTTGTTGGCAATGACACAGGTCAAACGTTTTCTGTAAGTCTTCACAAGGTTTTCACACACTGTTGCTGGTATTTCTGGCCCATTCCTCCATGCAGATCTCCTCTAGAGCAGTGATGTTTTGGGGCTGTCGCTGGGCAACACGGACTTTCAACTCCCTCCAAAGATTTTCTATGGGGTTGAGATCTGGAGACTGGCTAGCCACTCCAGGACCTTGAAATGCTTCTTACGAAGCCACTCACTTCGTTGCTCCGGCGGTGTGTTTGGGATCATTGTCATGCTGAAAGACCCAGCCACGTTTCATCTTCAATGCCCTTGCTGATGGAAGGAGGTTTTCACTCAAAATCTCACGATACATGGCCCCATTCATTCTTTCCTTTACACGGATCAGTCGTCCTGGTCCCTTTGCAGAAAAACAGCCCCAAAGCATGATGTTTCCACCCCCATGCTTCACAGTAGGTATGGTGTTCTTTGGATGCAACTCAGCATTCTTTGTCCTCCAAACACGACGCAGTTGAGTTTTTACCAAAAGGTTCTATTTTGGTTTCATCTGACCATATGACATTCTCCCAATCCTCTTCTGGATCATCCAAATGCACTTTAGCAAACTTCAGACGGGCCTGGACATGTACTGGCTTAAGCAGGGGGGACACGTCTGCACTGCAGGATTTGAGTCCCTGGCGGCGTAGTGTGTTACTGATGGTAGGCTTTGTAACTTTGGTCCCAGCTCTCTGCAGGTCATTCACTAGGTCCCCCCGTGTGGTTCTGGGATTTTTGCTCAACGTTCTTGTGATCATTTTGACCCCACAAGGTGAGATCTTGCGTGGAGCCCCAGATCGAGGGAGATTATCAGTGGTCTTGTATGTCTTCCATTTCCTAATAATTGCTCCCACAGTTGATTTCTTCAAACCAAGCTGCTTACCTATTGCATATTCAGTCTTCCCAGCCTGGTGCAGGTCTACAATTTTGTTTCTGGTGTCCTTTGACAGCTCTTTGGTCTTGGCCATAGTGGAGTTTGGAGTGTGACTGTTTGAGGTTGTGGACAGGTGTCTTTTATACTGATAACAAGTTCAAACAGGTGCCATTAATACAGGTAACGAGTGGAGGACAGAGGAGCCTCTTAAATAAGAAGTTACAGGTCTGTGAGAGCCAGAAATCTTGCTTGTTTGTAGGTGACCAAATACTTATTTTCCACCATAATTTGCAAATAAATTCATAAAAAATCCTACAATGTGATTTTCTGGATTTTTTTTCCTCAATTTGTCTGTCATTGTTGACGTGTACCTATGATGAAAATTACAGGCCTCTCTCATTTTTTTAAGTGGGAGAACTTGCACAATCGGTGGCTGACTAAATACTTTTTTTCCCCACTGTATGTATATTTTCTTAAATTCCATTCCTTACTAGTTTTGTGTGTATTGGGTATATGTTGTGAAATTGTTAGATATCACTTGTTAGATATTACTGCACTGTCGGAGCTAGAAGCACAAGCATTTCGCTACACCCGCTATAACATCTGCTAAACACGTGTATGTGACAAATAACATTTGATTTGAAATCCCATATATCCAGTGGAAACGTCATAGAAAACAGCTTTCTGGCCCGAGCTCACTCGCGCAGGAAACTTTGAGGGCCCGGAATAGGCTACTTCATACAACGTTGCAAGTTTGTTAGCGATAGCTCGGGCGCACCCTATGATAATTTGATACAATGTTGAACTTCACTAGCAATAGCTAGTCAATACAGATAGAAATATCCAGAGCGACTTACAGTTTAGTGAGTGCATACATTTTTCACTACTGGCCCCCATGGGAATCGAACCCACAACCCGGGCGTTGCAAGCGCCATGCTCTACCAATTGAGCTACATAATCCACCCACCTGCCAGGTGTGGCATATCAAGAAGCTGATTAAACAGCATGTTCATTGCACATGTGTACCTTGTGCTAGGGACAATAATAGGCCACTCTAAAATGTGCCGTTTGTCACACAACACAATGCCACAGATGTCTCAAGTTTTGAGGGAGCGTGCAACTGGCATGCTGACTGCAAGAATGTCCACCAGATCTGTTGCCAGAGAGTTGAATGTTCAGTTCTCTACCATAAGCCGCCTCCAACTTCGTTTTAGAGACTTTTACAGTACGTCCAACCGGACTCACAACCGCAGACCATGTGTAACCACGCCAGTCCAGGACCTCCAAATCCGGCTTCTTCACCTGCAGGATCATTTGAGACCAGCCACCCGGACAGCTGATGAATCTGAGGAGTATTTCTGTCTGGAATAAAGCCCTTTTGTGGGGAAAAACTCATTCTGATTGGCTGGGCCTGGCTCCCCAGTGGGTGGGCCTATTTCCCCATCCCAGGTCCACCCCATGGATGCACCCTGCCCAGTCATGTGAAATCCATAGATTAGGGCCTAATGAATGTATTTAAAATGACTGATTTCCTTATATGATTTTTTAACTCAGTAAAATCATTGAAATTGTTGCATGTTGCATTTATACTTTTGTTCAGTATACTTAGTTGATGACGGAATTTATAGGCCTACTGCTGCATTGGCCTATAGGCCATCTCTGAGTTCTATGCTCTCATTTCTTTTAACCACCAATGGATCACAGTGTATCAATGTGTCCATTGGCAGAGGCTAGTGCTCTCTACCATAGTTGAAAGAGAGAATATAGTAGTTGCTGTCAAAAAGTGATTGATGGGCTTTGATGTGTCCTGTGTTTGACCCTGTTAATGACATCCTGTCCAGATCTTCTCAAGCTATTGAGTGAGTGCTTATGTAACTTGATAGTGCAGCTGTTCCTTTTTTGAAGTAAAGCACCTGTTTGAAATAAAAAGTAATGTCCTGGTGATTGATGTGTGGTGTAGTGACCTTGTTGAACTTAAAGAAAAAATGTGTTTGAACATTTGAAACAGTTGGGAATTTTTGTAGTGAATGGGTAGGCCTGAGTTTGAAGTGTTTGAAGAGTTCAAACAGTTGGTACTTTTTGTAGTGAACTTATGGAGCTGCTGTGTAGTGAGATTGTGACCCCTTGTAGAATGAAAACGTAATTTCCTGGGTAAGTCTACCTGAGTATAAGTAAGTGTTAGACCTGTGAACACTACAAGCGACAAGAAACCTCAAGAGAAATAAACCACAGAAAACATGGAGTTGTTACGTACTGACATGCCCATGACGACCTTAACATCGGAAGTAGGACCCAGGCTATATCATAGAAAAATGGCTGAGTATAAATCATCAATATATGATGCTCCAAAAAAGCATTTTCTAAATTTGTATAGAACTCAAATACCACCCGTAACTGTAATGAAAGATCAGACGGTTATGTCTAATGGACAACTATGGGGGTATATGTTTGATTACCCTGCCTGTAGAGTGAAAGAATATACAGACCAAACCTTAGGAGTGGACTACAGGATTGAAGACTGGATGTTTTTCGCAAGGTGGTGTGTCCTGAACTGAGAGTTAGCTCAAAGGGTTATAGCTTGTACACGGGGTATGAGGCCCAGTGGGAAGGTGCCCCTGACTCCTCAGGAAGAATATTTCATAAGGTGAAAATACAAAGAAAGAACGGACTTCCTTGTGGAGGTATGGAGTTCTATATCAGCAACGAGAAAATCCAGCAACGGAACCTCCGTGATGGGGGGCTGACAGGGGATTTTAGGTTACGTATGCATATTCCTTTTTAGGTTGGGATATAATGGAATTGAAAATGCTTGAGTTAGTGGATGCTCTCTTTTACAGAGCCAACGCAGGCAGAGTATTGTTAAACTAAGGAAGTGTATTATACCTATGGATACTACAGATATTGATTCAAACGGGGCTACAGAAGGGTCAACCCCTGAAAAAGAAGGGGTCAACAATAAAAGGGGTTACCATACCCCTATGGTTCTTAATTTCATCATCTACCATGGATGTTCATATACCATCTGAGGACTCCAATACAGAGTGGGTACCAACCCCTATAGACGAGAATATGCGTCACAGCCCTCCTTTCTACTCACCCCATTCATTACCTCCCTCCACCCCCTACATATACACAGCATGAGAATGTTTTTGATGGGGTGGTCAGTACTATTTTTGTTGATACCATCAAGGCCTCTGTAGCTGCACTTTTAGATGTGGTTATTGGAGAGTATATAAGACAAACATGCCAAGGTTGTAAGCACAATCATCCCAGCCAGCGACGACATCCTTGTTTATATGACCCACCCAAGTACTTCTTAATAATAACTTATTCTTCAACCACTTTGATGAACTGGTGAAAAGACTGTGGTCCGATCGTTTTATAACATCGATGGTCAGAGCCCTGGAGTATGTGGGTCTTGTACCATCTATTCCTCGGGTTTATGGTGTAACAGAGGCTTTTCTACATGAACTGAAGAGTCGATCTTCATCCATGAGAAACTCAAAGAAATCAAGCATTCACTGGTGGACGACAACAAAGACAAGGAACCTTGACAACTAATCTCTTTTATTTGCATTTGTATTTATTTTTATTACAGATAAAGTAATGGGGAACTATTTGCATAATATGTTAGATTAACTAACATTTTTATTTTTAGAGAATTTACAACTTTATGAAACAAATTAAGAAGAAGAGACCTGCTTGGGCCCTGAAACACGAGCAATAGACATTAGACCGGTGGAAATGTGTCCTTTGGTCTGGAGTCCAAATTTGAGATTTTGGTTCCAACCGCGTGTCTTTGTGAGACGCGGTGTGGGTGAACAGATGATCTCTGCATGTGTGGTTCCCACCGTAAAGCATGGAGGAGGAGGTGTTATGGTGTGATTTGCTGGTGACACTGTCTGTGATGTATTTAGAATTCAAGGCACACTTAACCAGCAGGCTACCACAGCATTCTGCAGCGATACGCCATCCCATCTGGTTTGGGCTTAGTAGGACTATCATTTGTTTTTTAACAGGACAATGACCCAACACACCTCCAGGCTGTGTGAGGGCTATTTTACCAAGAAGGAGAGTGATGGAGTGCTGCATCAAGATGACCTGGCCTCCACAATCCCCGACCTCAACCCAATTGAGATGGTTTGGGATGAGTCGGACGGCAGAGTGAAGGGGAAAAGCAGCCATCAAGTCCTCAGCATATGTGCAAAGGGTGGCTATTTGAAGAATCTCAAATATAAAATATATTTTGATTTGTTTATCACTTTTTTGGTTACTACATGATTCCATATGTGTTATTTCATAGCTTAGATGCCTTCACTATTATTCCACAATTTTAGAAAATAGTACAAATAAAGAAAAACCCTTGAATGAGTAGGTGTGTCCAAACCTTTGACTGGTGCTGAATTTGTGTCGGTAAAATGAACTATGTGAAGAAATATTTATATCATAACCGAAGTAAACTTGGAGTCACGTGATGACTTGTGGTCGTCCCACTACGACTCGTCGGGAAAGCATGCAGTTTATTAGGCTACAGATTAAATAAATGATGATTAACTTTATAGGGTGGTGAAAGTGGAAGGTGATGCGCTTGATGCTCCTTTCCAATAAATAGAGGGTGACATGATAATCGATGCTTGGCTGCCGTTTGACAAATAAAAATAATATTTTGTCCATCATAATAATAAAAATAATAATCTCATCATATACGCTATATGTGCGCTCTAGCCAACAGCACGCAGATAGCAGTGTTGGCTAGAGCACACGTGCCAATACCAGAGTGGCACACTCGCTATATAACACAACATTTCTGGTGAGAAAAACATTCATATTTTTTAATTCGGTACATGGTCATTTAACCACAAAAGTTATTTGTATGTGCACTATGTCATCACGCACAGACAACAGAAGAGGGCAGACAAGAAAGACAGCAACAGTTGACACAGAGAAAGCGATGGAGAGAGGCAAAGGAGTGGTGAGCACAGGGTAGGCTATCACTTAAAGCTGCTCTATGGATTCTAATTACTGCACTGTGTGTGTGAGAGAGTGAGGTGGTTTGAATACTGTGGATTCTTTAATCAATTTGGCTCATTGGACAGGTCAGAGTCTGTTTGAAGTTGTTGAGTTATTTTTGGCATTACACTGTAGATGTATGTGTTCCAGAGTAAAGAGTGTTCCAGAGTAGAGAGACACACAGTAGCAACTGTAATTGAGTACTGGCAGTGTCTGCTGTGGCAGGTGGGAATGTGCATGTTACCTGAAAAATATCTAATGTCTCAATGTTCTAATCTCTCGATGTTAATATCAAAGTGCACCAAATTCATGCATTTGGCTGTTGAAATTCCTTCTTTTTTGGCGGCGGAGAATTCCCCCGAACCCCCGTACTGGCTTTAGAATAAGCCCACAATGTCTTGGAATCCTAGAAACGCCGCTGATTAATATCACTTGGAACGTGTAATTGCTCCGGGGTTACCATTGATAATGGCAGACCCTGGCCGTGACACTCTCCAAAGGTGTCTCAGGTGGAGTTGGGATATGCAAAAAAACATTTCCAATGTTAACATGCGTATTAATTCACACTTGAAAATATGTGAAATAGGACAAATATTAGCACCCACCTATTTACAGTATTTATTATTATTATTAATTAAACCATATGTGGATGATAATTCTTTTTACCAATTACCCACCTGGAATCTGTGACAAACAATCGACAATTGGGAGTAATAAATATAATTTAAATGCATCAGCAACCTCTCCTCTCATCAATGGAAATGCGTATGCAACCAACCTGTATTTTTGTGTCTATAGAAGTGGCTTTTAGAATCTAGGAACCTTAGCCACTACACTGTCTGTATTTTCTATTCTCTTAGTAGATCAAGACCGGAGAGTGAAAATAATTTTGCATAATCTTGACCATATCATGATGTTCACTCTCAGGTCACAGGTCAACATAGTATGATCAACAACGTGTTTGTAGTATCTTTCCAGTGCAGCCAACTTCTTGTTAGGCCCAGTTTGATATTGTTGCATCATTCACATCAGAACGGTCTGAAGGGAGGCCATTAAGCCTAATGCCACTCTGCACCACCCTGGGACTAACCCTTCAATCGGTCTAACGAGAGACAAGAGACAGCGACCAAGGGCTACCTATGTTGTTGTTTCAGCCTCTCTGGTCTCACAGGTTGCTAAATTGTTATCAAGGGAATTGAGAGACACAGTGGACTAATGACCTGTTATCTAAAGGCTAATGGCCAAATACAGTAAATATGTTTTCTTGCTCTATTGACCAGCTTCTACATACCCTAACATGCTGACTAGACCGGGCACGCATGTTGATTTTGTCCATCGACACCAGACACAATCAGGACACGCAGGTTGAAATATCAAAACGAACTCTGAACCAACTATATTAATTTGGGGACAGGTGAAACACATGAAACATACATGGACATTTAGCTAGCTAGCTTGCTGTTGCTAGCTAATTTGTCCTGGGATATACACATTGGGTTGTTATTTTACCTGAAATGCACAATGTCCTTTTTTCTGGATCTTTGTAGAATTTTGACCCATTTTAAGTCACACAAAATCGTGTGTTCTCTACTCTGAAAATTAATCCACAGATTAAAGGGGAAACCTAGTTAGCTTCTAGTAATCTCTCCTCCTTCAGGTCTTCTTCTTCTTCTATGATATCATGGCAGTCCGCAAACAAACGTTTAAAGTGCATGCCGCCACCTACTGTGCTGGAATGTACGATCAATCATGATCTGCCCAATTCTGTACTACCGTGAAAATAAAATTCTAAAACCAAATAAATCCCTAACATCTACCCCCCAGAAAACCCCTTCCAACCCCATTACACTTTATCTATAGCATGCTGAAATACTCCAGCCTTAGGATTGTTCAGCATGTCAACAACCATTTCAACAGTAACATCTGTTACCCCCAATTTCTCCTTTGCCGTCTCCACAGTAACCTTCAACCTGGCATTTCTGCTTTCAACGCACATTCATGAGCACAAGATTTCTGAACAGGCCTCGAAACCATGCCAGGACCATCAGAATCACCAGCCCCAACAGTAGGTCCACTTACTACAGGTACATCCATGTAAGCTCCATCAGTCTGCACTGTAGTTCTACCAATCTGTTTTACGGCCTCTGCATATGATACATCATGACTGATCCTATATCTCTGAGCCTCTCTAGCCTCTCTCTGTACCTGGCATCCACCAAATGCTGCACTGTGTTCTCCCCCACAATTACAGCACTTAACCTTCACATTGCTTCCACATTCCCCGTAATCATGTGCCCCTCCACACTTGGCACATATTTTCTTTCCTTTCCACTGAGCAGCTGCATGTCCCATTCTTTGGCATTTAAAACACCGCAGTGCATATGGGAAAAATTCTCTAGCATTGAAACTAAGGAATCCTATCTGTACTTTTCCCGGCAATACTAAAACTTCAGCTGATAAGCTTTCACTTCTTTGACCCTCTTTCCTCCCTTCACATTTTATTTAATATCACCTGTGGACATATATATTGGGGCCCCAGTGATGACTCCCCTCAATCTAGCATAACCACCAGGGACATGGCTTTTAATTAAGCTTTTCCATTTTCAGAATCTTCTCTTGCTGAGCCTGGCTACCACACAATATTAACAATCTAACATTTCCAATGAACCGAGCTAATTTCACTTCACCTACCTCTTTCTCTACGACATTAGTTAGTCGGATAGGGTGTAAGTGAAGCCCTGTGATGTCATCAAACACTATCACCACATTCCACTCCAACACATCATTACTCTTGCTTCCTACCTTGGCCCTCTTTATGCTTTCTTTACTTGACGCTCTACTGCTTTTTGTATCATGATCTCTCTTCTTCCTATGTCTTATCACTACCGACCATTCCGGTCCTTGACCCTCATCCTCCCGCTCCATACCATCAGAACTGACACCCATATTGTTCACATTCCAGCACAGCTGTTGCTTCACCAACCTTTTCTCCATTGCGTCCACACTACTTGCCGCTATTTCTGACCTCCAACCCTCTCTCTTTCCATTCACTCGGGTGACAGCGTGTCCGCCCCCAGTTGTCTCCTCCTCCTTCAGTCTTCTTCTTCTTCTTCGATGAGGTTTAACGGCGGTTGGCATCCAATTTGTTGCATTACTGCCACCTACTAGACTGGTGTACAACTCCCTCATATTTTGCTTGAAAAATAAAATAATGAAATACTCTACCATCTTTCCCCAATGCTACACATTCCTTCCGTCTCATGCCCTTCTGCACACTTGTCATACCTTGGAACCTCCCCTCCTCACACACTGAGGCCACATGCCCATAAGTTTTACACCTGTAACATTGTAATGTATTAGGCACTTAAGCTTGTATAGGATAACTTATATATCCTAACTTCACTTTATCAAAGACTCAACTTCAAAACTCAAAAGAACAGACAATGACTCTTCTGTTTCCCCACTCTCGCCACCCTGTTTGCGTCGCACTAAACGACGAGCATCACAAACACCGGGAATCTTCCCCTTCAGTTGGTCAACTTTTACATTTACTGCTACCCCAGTAATCACTCCTTTCAATGGTGCCCTTTTCTTGAGAGCGAAACAATTCACAATTCTTTCCCCCATTTGTTTAAATCTGAGCGCCTTCTCCCTCTGACCAACAGAAACAGAAAGCCAACTGAGATTTATTCCTGATTATTATTTGACCATGCTTGTCACTTATGAACATTTTTGAACATCTTGGCATGGTTCTGTTATAATCTCCACCCGGCACAGCCAGAAGAGGACTGGCCACCCCTCATAGCCTGGTTCCTCTCTAGGTTTCTTCCCTAGGTTTTGGCCTTTCTAGGGGAGTTTTTCCTAGCCACCGTGCTTCTACACCTGCATTACTAGCTGTTTGGGGTTTTAGGCTGGGTTTCTGTACAGCACTTCGAGATATTAGCTGATGTACGAAGGGCTATATAAAATAAAATTGATTGATTGAAATTGATTGATTGAAACACAAACAATTATCACTAGACCACTTCTGGTTACCCTCACCGATTCCACTTTACCCAAAACTTTTTTCACCCATCCTGAAACCACAAATGGATCAGCCAAAAGGCAAGGGTCCACTTTTTCCAAAAACTTCACTCCTACTGTCACAGACTCATCTTTATCCTGACCCTCTGTGCAAGCCTCGGGCTATGAGTACTTCACCACACCTACCACCTCCGATACTTCACCCTCATTCACTTCCATTTCTCCTCCTGTCTTCAGCTCACTTTGCTTATATTTCCTACCATTCTTCTTTAACAAACCTTCTCCCTTTTTTTCTGCCATTTTTAACAGACAAAAAAATATAAATAAATATTTAACCAGGTAAGCCAGTTGAGAACAAGGTCTCATTTACAACTGCGACCTGGCCAAGATAAAGCAAAGCAGTGCGATTAAAAACAACAAAACAGAGTGTTGTAAACAAAACAAAGTCAAAAATACAACAGAAAATATTTATACAGTGTGTCGAATGTAGTAAATTATGGAGGTAAGGCAATAAATAAATAGGCCATAGTGCAAAAATAGTTACAATTTCGTAATTAACACTGGAATGATAGATGTGCAAAAGATGATGTGCAAATAGAGATACTGGGGTGCAAATTAGCAAAATAAATAACAATATGGGGATGATGTAGTTGGGTGGGCTAATTTCAGAATGGCTGTGTATAGGTGCAGTGATCGGTAAGCTGCTCTAACAACTGACGCTTAAAGTTAGTGAGGGAGATAAGAGTCTCCAGCTTCAGAGATTTTTTGCAGTTCGTTCCAGTCATTGGCAGCAGAGAACTGGAAGGAATGGCAGCCAAAGGAGGTGTTCAAGGACAATGTTTCAAGGTAATTATAAGTATCAATATGTAAATGTATTTTTCACATGCTACAGTACATTCAAATATATACATTTGACTCATCATTGCCTCCACAACATTGTGGGTGAGCATGATGCCCCTGGCTGTGTGGGTTGTGCCAATCAAGAGGTCAGCTGCCATGAGGCCTGTGAACAGTCCGCTGGGAGTAGATGATACGGGCTACTTAAATATCAACTTTATGAAGGTTATAGTACTTTGTACAAAGGCCCGTTTGTATATGCTCCGACAATATTTTACAGTGTATTTTGCAATTGTATAGTTTTTTTATTAAATAAAATGAAATAATTTGTTCATGCAGAAACTAGCTACTACCAAAGTCTAGCCCTCCTCTGATTCACTTCCTGGAGATGAACAGGGGTAAATATCAACATTACACAGATGTGAGCTAAACTTTGCTGAGATCTATGCATTTTGCTAAAGCCTTTAGAGACAAAGAAAATGTAACCCTTGTGTCCAAATACCAATAACAGATGTTGGATCTTAATTTGAAACGTTTTGTCACAGGAGTAAAATAAGCCTGAAGCAGGAGGATTTTAATGTCTAAAGAAATATTTAGAATCGCCGCCAGGCAGCAGCTTGAAGGGTGTTTGTACGCAATACAGCACCTACTAGCTACATTGTACATTAGACTGCATGCAGCTAAGTGCATATCGTGTGAATTCTTATGTGGCACTGTATTATAATACATTTACATTTGTAGGGGGGGGGGGGGGGATAAAATTGTTTTATTATACTGTAAGCAATAGGCAGAATAAATCATTGGACAAAATGTTGATTGTGAACGCATGGCCAACATAAAACATGATTATCAATAATACAAGGTAATTCATAGAACATGCACAGACCTAGCAAGCAACAATATATGTTATGCTAACTGATTCCACCATTGAAAGAGAAAAACCAAGAAAATTTAAATAAACTCTATATACTGAGATTAAGGTCAGAGATTTTTTTTTTTTTACTTCAGAGGATTTTTAAGCCTTGAATACATTGCAAGTTTGCCATTTCACTTTTGATTGACACACTGAAGGAATGGAGTAGTTCCACCATCTGATCGTTATTTTTTTATAGATTTAGTTATACATTAGACCTATGTAGCTCAGCTGGTTGAGCACGGCGCTTGTAACGCCAGGGTAGTGGGTTCGATCCCCGGGACCACCCATACACAAAAATGTATTAACGCATGACTGTAAGTCACTTTAGCGTCTGCTAAATGGCATATTATTATATTACTTATAAGTAATTGCATTTATTTCAATGTTTTCAAGAATTAAAACGAATAGTCAGATAATTTACACGTCAAAGAAAAGTTTCTCAGCTCAACGAGATCGTCTTTGGATCATAGGCTCAAATGCATAAACATCTTGACAGCTTTACAAAATGAAAATATACATATTAAAGCCACACAATACAGGCTTTCAATGCAGAACAAGGACGACTTAAAATGCCGACATCAAACTGAAAGTACAGTATGCCACTGTAGCCTGCACATAACAGTTTAGCAATGGAATTCAAAAACTAAGGGCCACCAAAGACCATAACTATAATGACAAATTATAGCTAGCATCCACACTGGAGGAAAGTTTCTAGTTTTACAGTAGCATAGGTCTACACCTGTCAATCAACTGATCAACGCATTCTACTGCACGCTGTATATGCTTATTAATAAGGTGGTAACAGACAATAGTACTATCAGGGTATGTTCATTGGCATAATGCTGCAAATATAACTACAAATAATATTAAACTGTACATGTAATGAAGTGATTTTCATTGTTACAATTGTTGTGAAGTTATTTGGATTTGATCATTGTATCAATTTATCTTCATCCAATCAATGTGATCACATTCTTGAATGACAATGACCAAATACTTGTCGCATGATTAAAGAGCAGTGTTGGCGCAAATTGTAGGAGTGGGGATGGTGAAATAAGCTGTTCAACAAACTGTTCAATCAGCTGTCAATCAACTGATGGGCCATCAGCTCAAATCAGCTAATCAACTCAGCCAGGGAAACACACAAAACATTAACATGACATAGGGCTGGCTACCCACCATCAAATATTTCCCAGGAGACTAGGCCATTCCCCACACTATTTTAATAAACTTTGATATTGCATTTTGCCTCCGTTCATTCAGTTAAGCCTTCACTTAATTTAACACATGATTTACAGTTGATTAGCAACCTTAGGTTTGCTAGAAACCTTAAAGGGAAAGTTCACAATTTTCAACTTCATATTCATAATCTCCAGCACCACCCCAACATCAACATACAGTACCAGTCAAAGTTTTGGACACACCTACTCATTCAAGGGTTTGCTTTATTTTTACTGTTTTCTACATTGTAGAATAATAGTGAAGACATCAAAACTATGAAATAACACATATGGAATCATGTAGTAACCAAAAAATTGTTAAACAAATCAAAATATATTTTATATTTGAGATTCTTCAAATAGCCACCCTTTTCCTTGATAACAGCTTTGCACACTCTTGGCATTATCTCAACCAGCTTCACCTGGAATGAATTTCCATCAGTCTTGAAGGAGTTCCCACATATGCTGAGCACTTGTTGGCTGCTTTTCCTTCACTCTGCTGTCCGACTCATCCCAAACCATCTAAATTGGGTTGAGGTCGGGGGATTGTGGAGGCCAGGTCATCTTGATGCAGCACTCAATCACTCTCCTTCTTGGTCAAATAGCCCTCACACAGCCTGGAGGTGTGTTGGGTCATTGTCCTGTTGAAAAACAAATGTAGTCCCCAGAAGCCCAAACCAGATGGGATGGCGTATCGCTGCAGAATGCTGTGGTAGACATGCTGGTTAAGTGTGCCTTGAATTCTAAATACGTCACAGACAGTGTCACCAGCAAAGCACCCCCACACCATAACACCTCCTCCTCCATGCTTTACGGTGGGAACCACACATGCGGAGATCATCCGTTCACCCACATCGCATCTCACAAAGACACGGCGGTTGGAACCAAAAATCTCAAATTTGGACTACAGACCAAAGGACCGATTTAGACCGGTCTAATGTCCTTTGTTCGTGTTTCTTGGCCCAAGCAGGTCTCCTCTTATTATTGGTGTCCTTTAGTAGTGGTTTCTTTGCAGCAATTCGACCATGAAGGCCTGATTCATACAGTCCCCTCTGAACAGTTGATGTTGAGATGTGTCTGTGACTTGAACTCCGTGAAGCATTTATTTGGGCTGCAGTTTCTGAGGCTGGTAACTCTAATTTAACTTATCCTCTGCAGCAGAGGTAACTCAGGGTCTTCCATTCCTGTGGCGGTCCTCATGAGAGCCAGTTTCATCATAGCGCTTGATGGTTTTTGCGACTGCACTTGAAGAAACCTTCAAAGTTCTTGAAATGTTCCGTATTGACTGACCTTCATGTCTTAAAGTAATGATTGAATGTCATTTCTCTTTGCTTTTTTGAGCTGTTCTTGCCATAATATGGACTTGGTCTTTTACCAAATAGGGCTATCTTCTGTATACCCCCGCCCCCACCACCTTGTCATAACACAACGTATTGGCTCAAACGCATTAAGAAGGAAAGAAATTCCACAAATTAACTTTTAAGAAGGCACACCTGTTAATTGAAATGCATTCCAGGTGACTACCTCATGAAGCTTTTTGAGAGAATGCCTAGAGTGTGCAAAGCTGTCAAGGCAAAGGGTGGCTATTTGAAGAATCTCAAAAATAAAACATATTTTGATTTCTACATGATTCCATATGTGTTATTTCATAGTTTGATGTCTTCACTATTATTCTACAATTTATAAAATAGTTAAAAAAAAAAAAAAAAACATGTTGAATGAGTAGGTGTGTCCAAACTTTTGACTGGTAGTGTATGTGAAAATGGTGCGTTTCTATGTTTTGTAGTAAAAAAGACAGAAAGATGTTTCCGTTACATCATCAACCAATTAGTAGGCAATTAGTAGGCAATGCCTACTCACAATTGGTCAAAATCACACAATGCACACCAATGATGTCATTGGAATCGTTTATCTTCCTCAAACGTTTTTTACTACAAACCATAGAAACGTACCACTTTCACATATGTTGATGTTGGGATGATGCTGGAGATGGGCAAGTTTCCCTTTTTGCGTGTTTCTTGTTTTACAATCTCTGTGTCTATGCCATTGTGTTCCATTCTGTAGGCTACCTCACTATTCAACCTGGACTCAAGGTTAAACATTACATAGTAAAGTAAATCTGCCACCCTCCATTTAGTATGATTTGTTAAGAATTACAATTTGTATGATATGTTACAAATTATAATTGTGAATTATAATTACAATTTGTTGTGGCTAATGTTAACTAGTTGGCTAAAGTTAGCTAGGCTTGGGGTAAGGTTAAGGTTAGTAGTTAGGTTTAAGGGTTAAGATTAGGGTTAGGTGGAAAGTTATCTAACATGCTAAGTAGTTGCAAAGTAGCTAAAAAGTAGTAAGTATTTGCTAATCAGCTATAATGCTAAAGTTGTCCGTGATGAGATTCAAACGCGCAACTTTTGGCAAGTAAAAGCCAAGTATTGACAAGTCACAATAAAAATAGATTTCAACAGTCATGAGTTTGGAATTTCTGTGAACCTCACCAATCCGAGTAATCAGCTCTGGAAGGACCTGGATCTTCACACATGCTGATAGCTCTTAACACCTTGACCTAGTATTTGGAATTAGTTCATATATTTTAAAAACTTCTTAATAAGACTGATTGTCAAGAACGTTGAGAGACAGGTCAGACCAAGGTGCAGCGTGAAAAGCGTACACGTTTATTTAACTCAATAAACATAAACAAAACAAGAAAACGTAACGTGAAGTCCTCAGGCTATACACATACAAGCCTAACACGGAACAAGATCCCACAACCAAGGTAGGCAACCAGGCTACTTAAGTATGATCCCCAATCAGAGACAACGAGCGACAGCTGCCTCTGATTGGGAATCACACCCGGCGAAACCTAGAAACACACATCTAGATCCTAAACATAGAAATTCTAACATAGTTGGTTTGGTCAGGGCGTGAGGATTTAAAGACAACAGGCCTCTCAAGGCCAGGGCGTGACAGTACCCCCCCCCAAAGGTGCGTACTCTGGCCGCACCAACCTGACTCATTAGGGGAGGGTCCGGGTGGGCTTTCAGCCTCGGAGGCGGATCCGGCTCCGGGCGTGACGACCTCTTCCTCCCCGTTGCGCCCCTGGTCTGGTCTGGACCTTGGCGCGATGCTTCCCCTCTCCTTCCTCCCACGATGCACCAAGCCCTGTCTGGACCCTGGTGTGGGAGACCCAAACCTGGAGAGGGGCTGACATCTGGGCCTGGATCGGCAATCCCCCCACGATGCACCAAGCCCTGTCTGGACCCTGGTGTGGGAGACCCCGAACCTGGAGAGGGGCTGACGTCTGGGTCTGGAGTGGAGCCGCTGACCGGAGCTGAACTGGATCCCGGTGGAGCGGACTGCTCTGGCTCCGGAGTGGACCTGCTGACCGGAGCTGGACTAGGCACCGGTGGAGCGGACTGCTCTGGCTCCGGAGTGGAGCCGCTGACCGGAGCTGGACTGGGCTCCGGTAGAGCGGACTGCTCTGGCTCCGGAGTGGAGCAGCTGACCGTTGCTGGACCAGGCACCGGTGGAACAGGCCGGGCCGGACTGGGGACACGCACCACTGGTCTGGTGCGAGGAGCAGGAACAGGCCGGGCCGGGGACACGCATCACAGGTCTGGTGCGAGGAGCAGAAATGGGCCAGGCCGGACTGGGAACACGCACCACTGGTTTGGTGCGAGGAGCAGGCGCGGGCTGTGCCGGACTGGATACACGCACCACAGGTTTGGTGCGGGGAGCAGGCACGGGCCGTACCGGACTGGGAACACGCACCACTGGCTTGGTGCGGGGAGCAGGTACGGGGCGTACTGGGCTGGACTGATCTGGCTCCGGAGTAGATCCGCTGACCGGAGCTGGACTGGACCCCGGTGGAGCGGAATGCTCTGACTCCGGAATGGAGCTGCTGACCGGAGCTGGATTGGGCACCGGTGGTGCGGACTGCTCTGGCTCCAGAGTGTAGCAGCTGACCGGAGCTGGATCAGGCACCGGTGGAGCGGATTCTTCTGGCTCCGGAGTGGATCCACTGACTGGAGCTGGACAAGGCACCGGTGGAGCGGACTGCTCTGGCTCCCATCACTCCAATCTACTCACCACGCGCTCCATTGCGCTGCCGAGAGCCTGGGTCCTGCTCGCCTGCCGTTGGATACGTTCCTCCAAAGATCCGGACAGACCGACTGTACCTGATGACTCCATTTTAGGTGCGTGTTCCTGTCCTGGAATGGGCCGTGCCGGGAACACGCACCACTGGCTTGGTGCGAGGAGCAGGCACGGGCCGTGCCGGACTGGGAACACGCACCACTGGTTTGGTGTGAGAAGCAGGCACGGGACGTACCGGGCTGGGAACTGGCGTTGGATATGTACGACTGTTCCAGTCCTTCTCTCTCCGCGCCCAATTCTCCTCCAGTGAGGACTCCTCCGGGAGCCCCCATGAGTTAGGGAACAGAAACTCATCGTCGCCGTCATCCTCCGACTCCTCAGTGTAAAACTGTTCCCATTCCTGCTCCCATGGTCGTAGGGACTCCAACTGGAACCCCACCGGGTGCAGTGGTCAGGACTCTTCTCTCTCGATCCACAGGTCTTGGAGGACCTCTAAAATAGCGGCCTCCTCCTCTCTAGTCAGTCCTTTCACGGCCTCCTGCTGCCTCGTCGTCCACCCTGTGAGCCCCTCCCCAAAATGTTATTGGAGCTGCTTCTCGGGCTTCCTCTTCGGCCGGCACTGTTGATGGCGCCGTTGATCCTCTCCTACCCGGGCTTCCTCCTTCATTGCTTTACCGTAATGGACGGCTTCCTCATTTGTGATTTTCCCCCAACTGAGGAGGACATCTACCAAAGTAGCCTCCCACTGTGTACCGGGTGTTTGCTCCTCCTGACCAAGCTGCTTGGTCCTTTTGTGGTGGGATCTTCTGTCAAGAACATTGAGAGAAGGGTCAGAAAAGCGTACACGTTTATTTAACTCAATAAACATAAACAAAACAAGAAACAACGTAACGTGAAGTCCTCAGGCTATACACATACAAGCCTAACACGGAACAAGATCCCACAACTAAGGTAGGCAACCAGGCTACTTAAGTATGATCCCCAATCAGAGACAACAAGCGACAGCTGCCTCTGATTGGGAATCACACCCGGCCAAACCTAGAAATACACACCTAGAAATTCTAACATAGTTGGTTTGGTCAGGGCGTGAGGATCTAAAGACAACAGGCCTCTCAAGGCCAAGGCGTGACACTGATACATTATTAAGTTATTGGAATCTATATTCATACAACTATTGTCATTTTATCATTTCAAGATCCAATATCAAATCAAAACTTCAACTCAAACTTTATTTTTATTTTCACACTTTAGAGTTAAACGATAAAATTCAGGATAAAAAAACCGAACAAAATGCAATAAAATACATGAATCAAAGAACAAAACTCAAAGGATGTGAAAAATAATGTTTGCTTTAATAGGACAAGCTAAAAAGGCAGACTGTCAAATGGTACAGTGCATTCGGAAAGTATTCAGACATCTTGACTTTTTCCACATTTTGTATGTTACCGCCTTATTCAAAAATTGATTTAAATAGTTTTTTCCCCCTCATCAATACCCCATAATGACAAAGCGAAAACAGGATTTTAGACATTATTGCAAATTTATAATTTTAAGAAAACGTCAGATCCTTTACTCAGTACTTTGTTGAAGCACCTTTGGCAGAGATTACAGCCTCAAGTCTTCTTGGGTATGACGCTACAAGCTTGGCACACCTTTATTTGGGGAGTTTCTCCCATTCTTCTCTGCAGATCCTCTCAAGCTCTGTCAGGTTTGATGGGGAGTGTTGCTGCACAGCTATTTTCAGGTCTCTCCAGAGATGTTCGATCGGGTTCAAATCCGGGCTCTAGCTGGGCCACTCAAGGATATTCAGAGACTTGTCCCAAAGCCACTCCTGCGTTGTCTTGGCTGTGTGCTTTGGGTCATTGTCCTGTTGGAAGGTGAACCTTCGCCCCAGTCTGAGGTCCTGAGAGCTCTGGAGCAGGTTTCCATTAAGGGTCTGTCTGTACTTGACTCCGTTCATCTTTCCCTCGATCCTGACTAGTCTCTGAGTCCCAGCCACTGAAAAACATCCCCACAGCATGATGCTGCCACCACCATGCTTAACCGTAGGGATGTTATTGGCCAAGTGATGAGCAGTGCCTGGTTTCCTTCAGACGTGATGCTTGGCATTCAGGCAAAAAAGTTCAATCTGGGTTTCATCAGACCAGAGAATCTTGTCTCATGGTCTGAGAGTCTTTAGGCGCCTTTTGGCAAACTCCAAGCGGGCTGTCATGTGCCGTTTACTGAGGAGTGGCTTCTATCTGATTGGTGGAGTGCTGCAGAGATGGTTGTCCTTCTGGAAGGTTCTCCCATGTCTGTCAGATTGACCATCGGGGTCTTGGTCACCTCCCTGACCAAGGCACTTCTCCCCCGATTGCTAAGTTTGCCGGGCGGCCAGCTCTAGGAAGAGTCTTGGTGGTTCCAAACTTCTTCCATTTAAGCATGATGGAGCCATTGTGTTCTTGGGGACCTTCAATGCTGCAGAATGTTTTGGTACCCTTCCTCAGATCTGTGCCTCGACAAAATCCTGTCTTGGAGCTCTACGGACAATTCCTTCGACCTCATAGCTTGGTTTTTGCTCTGACATGCACTGTCAACTGTGGGACCTTATATAGACAGGGGTGTGCCTTTCCAAATCATGTCCAATCAATTGAATTTACCACAGGGGGACTTCAATCAAGTTGTAGAAACATCTCAAGGATGCTTAATGGAAACAGGATGCACCTGAGCTCAATTTCGAGTCTCATAGCAAAGAGTCTGATTACTTATGGAAATAAGGTATTTCTGTTTATTTAGTATTAATTAGCTTTTTTTTAAGTCAATTTTAGAACAAGGCTGTAACGTAACACAATGTGGAAAATGTCAAGGAGTCTGAAGACTTTCCGAGGCCACTGTATACTGTACTTCCATTTGTTTATTTATGTACATCACAGAAGACTGAAATATAACAAAAATGTTCGACATAGAAACACGTTTCTTTTTCAATATTCTTGATTAATTATGAAAAATATTAATACCATTCCACCCATGAGGACAAAGAGGGCAATTTTTGTCATTGACTGCAGGAAAGGGTTGTTTCAAATGATCATCATCTGGTGAGTGGAACTGTGTTTTTTGTAATAATAATGTATTATTTTTTTGTTTTTTCTCAGTCTGATTGGGTGGGCCTGGCAGGGCCTGCCTCCCCAGTGGGTGTGACTGTGTCCACCCAGGCCCACTCATGCCTCCGCCCCTGATGCAAACAGCACATGATGACTGAATTACACATCAAATAGCCTACTAACCAAGACTTCGGACCAAATTTTTCAATACCTGGTTTGCATACCCATTTTTGCCTTAGTTAGAATTTACTGGTAGATATGAAATGTCTTTCCTACCTACCGGCTACCGATGACATTCTTCTGTGAGCTGCTCCATGCCAAAGCCAGTTGAGAGCTGAGCACTCTTGCTGCCTGCAGCTGAAATGCGGCTGCGGCTCGCATGTGAATATATTTCACGTAATTTGCGATTGTGTAGGCTACTTTGTGCATTATTTCATTATTGTACTACATAATTGATAAGTTGTAATCCTCCACTACACTACTTTGATACGTATCAGTGGGGATTAAGAAGTGAGTGTACACAATGCCCACTGAAAATAAAGTGAGAACAGGGCGTATACCTGTGTATAGCCTCCACTACAACACTGGCCCTTTGTGTTTTACAAAAAGTGCTCTCTCCTACATGAGTGCACTGGTATTACCATTGCTGTCCTTTCAGCACACTGAAGGCTTAGGTCCAACAGGTTTGCCACTGAGCAAACATGTCTACAATAGATATAAAGACTGTTCAGGTATTAATTTTTCAAGGAGGAGTGTATATATATTTGGCCTGACGAAGCGGTTTTATGCGCTTATTGAATGGGATCTAATAATTATGAGTTTTTACTCCTCTGGTCTCGGGAAGAAATAAGAGTCCTCACTGTCCGAGAGAGTCAAGACCGAGTTAAAATGTCTGACACAGAGACAAGACCAAGACACTCAAAATGTGGTCTCGAGTACTACAACACTGCCAGAAACCATATACTAGACCATTGTCCAAAACTCATTGGCTATTGAGCTGCATATTTGGTGTGCAATACTGTTTTCCACATAACCTTGCAAAGCTCTCACAGAACTGTTGTATAAAGTGGGAATAAGCCTCTCCAACTCGCTCAATGTTGATACATCTTGTACATAAGATGTTACAGGCTTTGACAAAATGGGTCCAAACAAACATAATGGGCATCCTCATCAAGTCCCTTAAGGTGTAAACACATACATTTTTTCCATTCTTCTGGATTGAAATGACAAAAACCCTAATGATATTGTATTTTGTCGTTTTATTAGGTAGTCCATCATCCAGCACACCAATGTTCTTTCTTACGTAAAACATTTTTTTGCTGTCCCCAGTAAAATATTATGCATAGGGTCCACTACATCCCATTGGTCAAAAACTGGTTGAATCAACGTTGTTTCCACGTAATGTCAACCCCAAAATTAAATATGATGATGTTGAATCAGCGTGAAAAACTGATTGTATTTGAAAAAAGACATCAACGTAAGGACATTTTGTAATTTTTTTCACCCAATTTTAACCTAAGGTATCACATTAGTTGACAACTCAACCAAATGTAAATCAAAATCTAGACGTTGAACTGACATCTGCGCCCAGTGGGATGTCTATGGACAGGAAATATGGCCATATAAATAACTTTGAGAATCTGGCCCCAGTTTTAGTCTCTATGGCTTTCCTTTCTGCTTTGGTCGTAGCCTGTGTCCACCAGGGTTGATGCCAATTCCAATTAACTCTGAAAGTAAAACAAATTACAATTCAAAACGTTCCACATTAAAAAACATTGGAGAGAATTGGAATTGGAACGTCAGTGTACTTCCTGAATTGACTTGAATTGACCCCAACCCTGTTGACCACATGTTGAGGTGTGATATTATATGGTCATATAGTATAGTAGGTTTGGCTGATTATAGAAATATACAGTGCCTTGCAAAAGTATTCATCCCCCTTGGCGTTTTTCCTATTTTGTTGCATTACAACCTGTAATTTAAATTGGTTTTTATTTGGATTTCATGTAATTGACATACACAAAATAGCCCAAATTGGTGAAGTGAAATGAAAAAAATAACGGAAAAGTGGTGCGTGCATATGTATAATATGATATAATATAATTTGCCATTTAGCAGACGCTTTTATCCAAAGCGACTTACAGTTATGTGTGCATACATTTTTACGTATGGGTGGTCCTGGGGATCGAACCCACTACCCTTGCGTTACAAGCACCATGCTCTACCAATTGAGCTACAGAGGACCACATGTATTCACCCCCTTTGCTATGAAGCCCCTAAATAAGATCTGGTGCAACCAATTACCTTCAGAAGTCACATAATTAGTTAAATAAAGTCCACCTGTGTGCAATCTAAGTGTCACATGATCTGTCACATGATCTCAGTATATATACACATGTTCTGAAAGGCCCCAGAGTCTGCAACACCACTAAGCAAGCTAGCAGTGGCGTACATCAATTAAAATAGGTAAAAAGTGGTTGTAATTAATATAGAAAAGAGTCGGAGCAGTGGTGTGGGCGCTATTCTCCTCGCGGAGATGGCGAAAAATTTAAACTTTAGGGCTGTCCCCAGGATGGGGATTACGAACACTGTGAGGTTTGCGTGGAGGGAGAAAGACATGGAGCCCTTTGGAAGGGAAATGTTTGGGAAGACAGTGTTGATGGGAGTGCTAAAGCTGGCAGTAAAGGACGTGATTTGCCTACAGGCGAACCCGTTGGAAGGAGCATACGATGTGGTTTTCCACAAAAAAGGGAAACACAACGAGGTCATGAGAAGGGCGAGGGAGGTGGAGAAAGCAAGGCCGATGTGCCACTACGAGGTGACAAGTTTGGCAAGGAACAACAGCTTTAGGGTAATTACGGTGAACATGTATAATCCGCATGTTACGGACGAGGAGGTGAGGGCTTATCTGGGGAGATATGTGGACAACTTCTCCTCAGAATGGTTCCTCAAGGACTCGCAAGGGTTTTGGAACGGGAGGAGGAGTTTCCAGGCTCTACTGAGGGAAGACCCAAAGGGCCTGGGGGGTTACCTTCATCCTCCAGCTCTGTTCTCCCTGGGGGCTGACAGGGGGACGTTGTAATATGCCCGTCAGCCCCCTTTCTGCAGAAGATGAATGGCATATGGCCATATCTTCGCCTCGTGCCGTGCGAGGAAATGCAGGGTGTGTGGGTCGGAGGCGCAGGACTGTGACGAGTCGAAGATGTGCCACGGGTGTGGTTTGTCAGCAAACCTATGGAGGGAATGTCCGGCTCGTCACAAGTTGTATGCAGCTGCAGCTGCAGCTGGTGGGGAGCAGGAGTTCTAGACCCAAGCACGGAGAGGAGGTGCCGGAGGCGAGGCGATGGAGGGAGAGGAGGTCGGGTAGGGGGCCAGCCACAGCCCCAGTAGGAGAGGAGAAGGGGGAAGAGGTGAGGCCGGAGTGGGGGGACAGCGAGATGTTGAGTGTCCGTGGGGACGAGATGAGGGAGATGATGGAGGAGCTGGTGGTCAGGGGGGGCTGGGTCTCCCCACTGCCGGCATCGCCGAAGAAGAGAGGGTAGAGGAGGGGGCGATGGGGTGGTGGGGGATAGGGGGTGGCCAAGAGAGTCATGGGAAAGAAGGGCAGTGTGGGGGAAGAATCTCCTGTGACCTCATTGGCCTCCCCCAAAGCACAGGGGTCGGAGGGCTCTGGATCCCCTGCACTTTTCCCAAACTGTTTCGGGGTTGGGGATTTGGAGGAGGATGGTGGTGAGCCTAGGATGCAGGGAACCCAGGAACCAAACACCATTCCTGCATCCTGGGTTGGAGAGATGGAGGATAGTGGGGGGACATCTGGGGTGAGTTTGGAGTCACTAACAGAGGAGATGGAGCAGGGGAGCATCAGGTGAGCCTCCTGTTTTTGTTTTGTTTTTGGGGTAGTGGGATGTAATTTGTGAATGTATAATGGCAGCAATTATTTTTGTTAGTTTAAATGTGAGGGGAATTAGGGAGAATATTAAGAGAAGGGCAGTTTTGGGGTATTTAGAGGGTGTTGGTTTTGATGTTTGATTTATACAGGAGGTTCACCTAAGGGATAGTGGGGATGTTGTAAGATTTAAGAGGGAGTGGGTCAAGGGAGAGTCGGTTTGGGGTATGGGGGGTGCACTGGTCGGGAGTAGGGATTTTGTTTGGGAATATGGTGGTGAAGGTGGAGGGCACTTTGGTAGGTATGCAGGGAGGGTTTGGGGGGTGGATGTCACAGTAAGGGATGATAGATATAGGGTAATTGGGTGTACTGGGCCACAGTTGGCGGCAGGCAGGAGGGAGATGGTGGACTGCCTGGCGCCGCTGTGTGCCACGAATAGACACTTGGTGATAGGGGGGTATTTTAACATAGATTTGAGGATTGGGAGGGACAGCAGTGCAGGTGCCATCGCTCGGCTAATGGCGTGCCATGATCTGGTAGATGGGGGCCTGCACACTGCTCCGACGATGGCAGGTCCAACATGGCACAACTCCATGGGCTTCGAGCGGAGGCTCGACTATATATTTCTATCCAGGTCATTGGGTCAGTTGTCTGGGCGTTTGTTGCCTGTTTTCTTTTCGGATCATGACGGGGTGCTCCTGCAGGTGGGGTCACCAGTCTGCCTCTTTGGTAGGGGGTACTGGAAGTTAGAATGGGAGGTACTGGATGAGCAGGCTTTCGTTAATGGTTTTGTTGATTTCTTTAGGGGGCTTGAGGGCCTCCGGTCCATGTGTGAGGGGGTGTTAGAGTGGTGGGAAGTAGCAAAGGTGAGGATTAGGGTTTTTATAATAGGATATTGTAAGAGTAAAAAGAGGGAGGAAAGGACGGAGGTGGATCATATCCAAAGGCTGCTCGAACTCGAGCTCGAGGCAGGCAACCTTGGCGGGTCGGTAGACTGGGAGAGATCCTCTGCCCTAAAGGCTCAATTTAGGGAGGTGCATGAGCGGAAGGCTCGCGCTTTCCTGGAGTGTGCACGTGAGTTTTTAGAACACGACGAGACTTGTTCCGCCGTGTTCTTTAAATCAGTTAGGGGAAGACAGAGTAGGAAGGTAATGTACGGGGTTAGGGAAGAAAACGGTAGCGTAGTGAGAGAAACTGAGGAAATGGTCAAGGTGACCACGGAACATTTCAGAGGTTTCTTTCAAGAAAGGGCAGTAGATGTAGAGCAGGAAAAAAAAAACTGTCCCGGCGAGTGCCGGAGGACATTAGAGATGCGATGGAGGCTCAGATCTCCCTCGAAGAGGTTGAGAGCGCCCTCAGGAGGATGGGAAAAGGGAATGTGCCCAGGATGGATGGGCTGCCGGCAGAGTTTTACCTCAAGTTTTGGGGGATACTTGGACTGGTAGTCCTTGAAGTCTTGAAGGCCATCCTCGAGACGAGGGTCCCGGGGGGGAATCGATGGCCGTAGGTGTGCTGTCAATTCTTTACAAGAAGGGGGACGCCCGAGTTGGTTTAGATCACAGGCACCTGTATGAGGAGGTGAGACAGGGAGGGTGTCCGGTGCACATAGTGGGTATCCCGGCTGTGGTCTGGGAAGGAGTGCAGGTGCGTGGTCTGGACAACAGGCTCAAGGACCTGAATTGGTTGAGCCTCCATAAGTGCTTGCCCGTGCATTCCATCATGTACGGGCATGGTATGGCATGATCCCCCACCTGCCCAAGACCAACTTGTGGCGGGGAGGAGACAGTGCGCCATGTTTTTTGGGGCTGTGCTTTTGCCTGAGTAGTATGGGCTTGGGCACAGGTGTTGATAGGCAGGGTGAGGGGGATTTTGTTTTGACGTGGGCTAGGGTAGAAAGAGCTGTAGGGAAAGCGAGGGGGATGGTTAGGGACAGGTTTCTGCTCTGGCTTCTCATTAAATGGGGGTTGTGGGAAGCTAGGCAGAAAATGGAAAGGACAGGGAGAGAAGGGGATGTGGAGGGGATAGTGAGGAGGGTGGAGCAGAATTTGAGGGCGAGAATGAAGAGAGGAAGTGGGGGCAGCATGCTGCTCGGGAGAGGTGGAAGGGGATTTTAGGGTTTGTTTGTGTGTTTTTAGCTGGGTTTAAAGGGGGAGGGAAGGTGCTCCCCTGGGGTGTAATTTCTGTTATTGTTCGTGTTTGTTGGTGTTTGATATATATTGTGTTGGGTAGTTTTTTTATTGTTCCTGTGATTGTTTTAGTGATGTTGGGGTTGGGAATGAATGGTGTGTGTGATGTGGTATGATGTAAGGTTTTGAGTTGGAACAAAAACCTTTAAATCAGCACCATGAAGACAAGGAGCTCTCCAAACAGGTCAGGGACAAAGTTGTGGAGAAGTACAGATCAGGGATGGGTTATAAAAAAATATCAGAAACTTTGAACATCCCACGGAGTACCATTAAATCCATTATACATTTTTTTAAAGAAAATGGCACAACAACAAACCTGCCAAGAGATGGCCGCCCACCGAAACTCACGGACCAGGCTAGGAGGGAATTAATCAGAGAGGCAACAAAGAGACAAAATATAACCCTGAAGGAGCTGCAAAGCTCACCAGCGGAGATTGGAGTATCTGTCCATAGGACCACTTTAAGCTGTACACTCCACAGAGCTGGGTTTTACGGAAGTGTGGCCAGAAAAAAGCCATTGCTTAAAGAAAAAAATAAGCAAACACGTTTGGTGTTCGCCAAAAGCCATGTGGGAGACTCCCCAAACATCTGGAAGAAGGTACACTGGTCAGATGAGATTAAAATTGAGCTTTTTGGCCATCAAGGAAAATGCTATGTCTGGCGCAAACCCAACACCTTCATCACCCCGAGAACACCATCCCCACAGTGAAGCATGGTGGTGGCAGCATCATGCTGTGGGGATGTTTTTCATCGGCAGGGACTGGGAAACTGGTCAGAATTGAAGGAATGATGGATGGCGCTAAATACAGAGAAATTCTTGAGGGAATCCTGTTTCAGTCTTCCAGAGATTTGAGACTGGGACAGAGGTTTACCTTCCAGCAGGACAATGACCCTAAGCATACTGCTAAAGCAACACTTGAGTGGTTTAAGGGGAAACATTTAAATGTCTTGGAATGGCCTAGTCAAAGCCCAGACCTCAATCCAATTGAGAATCTATGGTATGATTTAAAGATTGCTGTACACCAGCGGAACCCATCCAACTTGAAGGAGCTGGAGAAGTTTTTCCTTGAAGAATGGGCAAAACTCCCAGTGGCTAGATGTGTCAAGCTTATAGAGACATACCCCAAGAGACTTGCAGCTGTACTTGCTGCAAAAGGTGGCTCTACAAAGTATTGACATTAGGGAGGGGGTGAATAGTTATGCACGCTCAAGTTCAGTTTTTTTGTCTTATTTCTTGTTTCACCCCACATAAATATTTTGCATCTTCAAAGTGGTAGGCATGTTGTGTAAATCAAATGATACAAACCCCCTAAAAATCAATTTTAATTGCAGGTTGTAAGGCAACAAAATAGGAAAAATGCCAAGGGGGGTGAATACTTTCGCAAGCCACTAATTACCCCTCAGAGCACTGAATCCAACAAAGCCTCCACATTTGTGGGATGTCGTGGAACACTGGCACAAATCAGCCAATCAAATTAATAGGAATAGAAGAGGGCATGGTGATACCAGCACAGATACCAGTCTTTAGATCAAGCTTTCCAACTTGTCCAGGGACTGAGTGCACATTTTGGTTTTTGCCATAGTATACACAGCTGATTCAAATAATAACAGATGATGAGTTCGTTATTTGAATCAGCTGTGTAGTGGTATGGCAAAAACCAAAACGTGCACCCCTTGGGATCCCCAGGACCGAGTTTCGTGAAACGCTGCTTTAGATCCTCAGAGTGGACAGGAAGTGACAAGACTCTTCAGATAAGTACTAACCCTTTGATGCGTACGATCACATATTTGTGATCATTGTTGAGTGGTCCCTGCAGCGTACCATCGTAAATATGTGATTGGAACCGTAGCAACAGAGCCGCACCTATGATGCAAAAAACACATTTAAACAACACTGTCTGAAAAGCATCTAAACAATTTTTTGTACTGATGGGAAATAAAAAGGTCTTCAAAACTTTATTCCTTAATTTCACCTTTTATTGTAAAAGATAAATGCAATCTTCATCATCCAAACATCAAACGGAACACATCCAAAACCAAACTCATTCCATAAACCAGTCTAAATAACAGGTTGCACTGACAAAAAACTAAACATAAGCTAGTGACATAACACCTAGACTTGTTTACAATGTACCACATCTCTGGTGAATACAAGGGAGAAATGTGATATTGTTTTGAAAAGAGATGCGTGTCAGCTAAGCTAACAGCAACTAATTTTTGTATGATGGCAATCATGGTTCTTTATGTTTGACAAGCGAAAACTCCCTATTCCCAGAATGCCATTCACTATAAGACGCAAATAAACAAAGTAAAAGATGGCTGTGCCCATTGCCTTAAAAATCTGAACTTAGTTTGGCCATTTTTCAGCATATTACAAATCTTCGATGTACTTGTTACAGTGTATACAAGAACCGGAGCACATGACAAATGACAAGTCGTTGACCGTTTTTGACAAATCACAAAGCAAATAAACTGTTATCACACCAAATACAAGCCTACTGCCTAGCCTAACCGTAGCGCAAAAGCTAAACAGGGATGAAACCATGTGGGGGGTCATTTCATTTGTGGGGGGGGTTTCAAGTCCATGGGGGGTAGAAATAGGGGCGGTATCGTGGGGGGATATGATGCAGGAAATATTACTAGGATGGGGGTTTTATCAACAAACAGAGGAGAAGTTTATATGCTAAATAAATATAAAACCCCTGGAAAGGTGGGTCTGAGCTGGCAACCCTGAGGTACCATAGTTACAATCTGATGACGCATTCAAAACCACTGGGAACTCTGAAAAAACGAGCTCCGACTGGGAAAAAATATTTTTTAACGGTCATCCAACTCTGAATTCCAACTCGGGAACTAGTGCCTTTTTCTAGAGCTCCGACTTTCAGACCTAAAGACCACTAACGTCATGATTTGACCTCGTATTTTTCGGAGTTCCCAGTTGTCATGAAAGCACCATACTTTAGTCGAGTGAACTATCCCTTCACCTCGTTTTTTATAACACCTTTTGTCTGACAGACGCTTACGTGACAACCAGAATGCATTGTATGATGTCAACAAACATGGCGCCACACATAACTGGCAAACAGCTTAGCATTAGCTCATCATAATTAGTACAACTGTCACGATCGTCATACACAGAGGACCAAGGCGCAGCGTGGAATGCGAACATACTTTTAATTTGAATGATCACACGAACAAAACAACAAACGATACGAAACGTGAAGTCCTTGGTTACAATACAAACCATACGGAACAAGATCCCACAACACACTGTGGAAAACAGGCTGCCTAAGTATGGTTCCCAATCAGAGACAACAAGCAACAGCTGATACACGTTGCCTCTGATTGAGAACCACACCGGCCAACATAGAAACAAATGAACTAGATCATCACCCTAGCACACAAAACACATAGAAACCACACACCCTGGCTCAACATAACAGAGTCCCAGAGCCAGGGCGTGACAACAACCTTCAAAAGGTATTTTACACACATCATGTGTCCATTACAATCTACGCAAGAAACGGAATGCATGATTTGTCACCAGTATTTGAAAACGTGAATAAAACAGTAAATACATTATGTTCCATACATACATATGGTATACTACGGTAGAAACGACAACAAGATATACAGAAAATAAGACACTTACTTTGATAGGAACGCACACATGTCCAAAGTTATTATTTGTAGCTAAAGAAAACAACAATGAAGGCAATGCGGTTGCCAAGCGGAAAAAGTTTGAGCAAGGCCTGTTCTGACTAGAGATGGGAAGTGCTTGGGCTCTCGATGAAGAGTTCTCAACAATGAACTGAGCTGCTTCATATGCGAGTTAATGAGGAGGCGGAACACACCTCAATTCAAACTGTTGTTAGAAAATAATTTGAAATTGACAAGTTGAAACAGACTATAGATAATTAGCAGGCAGCGTGTCTTGGTTTGAGGGCAGCGTGGGTTAACTGTCCTGTTGCATAACAATCACATTTTGGAACAGTGAGTGCATTCAGACATCACGCTCATAAAAAAACTAATGCTGGGGTGACCGTTAGAGATATTTGGAACTCAAACGTGAAAAAGCTAATGAGTACAAGTACGAATGTATTTGGTGTTGTGTTGACTACCCCCGCATGGAGAGAAAGAGAACTGTGTGTTTTCACTGAATCTCTCTAAATCATGAGGCTCATTTTTATTTCCTGATGCACATGAAAATTCTCTGTGACAAGAATGATCAATTAAGATCCGACATCTGTAGGAGTTTGGCTTTGCTCTAAACAAGTTCTGTTCAAAATGAAGCAAGGTGGCAAATAAACTTGAACAACATTACCTTGAAAACATAGAAATTGGTGGAAAGCGTGAATATGAACTTGAACAATATCACCTTGCTAAATAAACAAAATACTGTTTTGGAATTTCTCTTATATCTCATCTCTTAATGGGTCTTATTGACGTGGTCTCATTAGGAAGGTAACCTCCAGAGTGAGCAGTGTGTGTCTGAGGGGTTCATCTGTCTATCACTCCATATCTCTCACACGTTGCTATGGCAGTTGAGATACTCAGATACTGCCCCATAAAGGAGTGGTGCGGAGAGTGACGAAGTGTCATACCAAGGTATGATCTGGTCTGCGCAGGTGGAGGTGGTCTGCTCTTGCCTTCAGTACAGAGATACAGAGACCATACAAATACACAGACCGTACCAATGATCATCTTCAAGAAGAACTCAAGGAGAATTTGATTTGTTGTTTTTATAATTCATCAACCATACGAATGATAATCAATTATTATCTTTCAAGGGAAACTTACTTTCAAGACTTTGAAATTACTTTGTTTGATTAATCATCTAAATCAGTTCAATATTTTTTAAGTTTACTCCATAACTGAGTTAAATTAAGATTTGTGAAGATTAAGAAATATATATAATGCTTAATGCACACCAGAATGTGATATGTTGAATGCTGGACTGTATGCTCACTGCATTTTACTGTACTCTAGGTGGGTACTGAAGCTAGGTGGTTTTGGGTTCTGCAATCAAAATAATGTTCAACCTTTGAATGCCAATGACACTGTTTGAAGGAGAGATATCATTGTTGAGAGGCTGACAGACTGCTGTATTGTTGGCAGTTACTGTTAGAATATCATCAAAAAAAAATTATATAGACCAACCAACAAAACTTGGATAAACTGAACGTTCTCAGGTCCTGTGTACACTAGTCGTGTGTGCCTGCTGTCAATGACAATAGAGTTCAACTCCTCCCATGAGATAGTGTTTGTGCTGCATGGACTGAACATGACACAGACATACAAACACATCTACTTCTCATTTACTCTCATCCTATACCTCTTCACCATTGTTGTGAATCTGACACTGATCGTTACCATTTTTCTGGAGAAAATGTTGCATGACCCTATGTATTTATTCCTCTGTAATCTGTGTATTAATGATATCTTTGGCACTTCAGCTTTCTACCCAAAGATACTTTATGACCTTTTATTTGAATCTCATGTGATAACATACATTGGGTGCATGACCCAAATATTAGTAATCTACTCCTATGTTTTCTGTGAATTCACCAGCTTGACAGTGATGGCATATGACAGGTATGTTGCCATCTGCAAGCCTTTACAATACCACTCTATCATGACTACTCGAAAAGTGTGGACACTGCTTCTTTTTACTTGGCTTTTCTCATGGCTAGAAAGTAGCATTGGGATGGGACTAACAGCTAGGTTACCCCTCTGTGGCCTCGACATCGATAAACTCTACTGCTCAAACTGGGCGGTCGTGAAGCTCTCATGCATTGACACCACTCTGAACAACCTCTACGGCTTCATTATCACTTTTTCTCACATCTCTCAAACGATACTCATCCTGATTTCTTACGTGAACATCATCAAAGCCTCTTTGCGTTCCCGGTGGAAAGGAAGAAGTTCATGCAGACCTGTCTGCCTCATCTGATTACCCTAACTAACTTCACCATATCCATCACCTTCGATGTGATATACGCTCGCTATGGTAACAACACCAGCCTGCTGGCCCTGAGGAATATCATGGCAGTGGAGTTCCTAATTGTGCCTCCTCTAGTGAACCCTATAATATATGGGATGAAACTCACTCAGATTCGGAATCGAGTTGGACAGATGTTTAACCGTAAAGTTGCTGACCTGACCTAATTAATTGTGGTGATGTACTGCAGTGTGTATCAACATATCTTTCTTGTTGATCTATTTTACATAAAGCTAGACCATTTGCATGTGTTCTTTTTAATGGAAATTAGGAAGGAAAAGCTGCAACTTGTTCACAATTAAAAACGTGGTACTTTATTTATTGAAATATAAAAATCATGACATTTCATCCATCAATGGCAGTCATCAGAATACTTTTTCAAGGACGTCATGTGTAATAACTTTGGCCCACTTATTTGTTGTTTTAATGACTGAGCGTATACCCTGACCAATTAAGTGAAAATAGCTGTGTATATGTCACAGGTGAGACAAATGCTCGTTGATTACTTTGCAAGCTTTAGCCCATGTGCTTGCTAATTGATTAATTGAGATTTGTGATTAGCTCCCTGTTGTTCCATGCCCCTTTACAGAGAGGAAGTGGCGAAGCGAGAGGTTTTACTCCGCCCAAAATCTGTCCACACAAAATAATCCCACAAAGTGAGGAATTTTTGTATGGAGGTCAAATAGAGATTGTCGAATTAGGTCAACAAATAATGTAATTGCTAATTGAGGCTTATTTGATCTAACATAATTTTTGCAATCGTTAGGTTGTTACGAATGCACTGACATACTGTAACTGGACGCATGTGGCATTTCAGAAAAGAAAAAAAAACCTACTTTATCAGAGTTGTGCCTCTTTTCATAGATATTGATAGAAGACTCATCATGGATATAACCCATTTTGACATTGCCATTGAGGGCTTCCACCATTTAAGGTAGTTGACTGGGTGGGGATTCCTATGAGTTGGGAGCCATCAGGCAATGAAGAAGGAAAAAATGTATCACTTTAAAATAGAGATGGCCTCAGTGGTGCTGCCCATTCTGTCACAGACACTATAATGGCATAGATACAAAGATGAGTTCTATATACTGTATCTATATGGCCCATTGTTCACACGCGTATCTGCCCTCTCATTGCCTATAATGGTCCCACCTGATCTTGCATCCTCCCGCCTGCCTTCCATCTTTGAGGACATGTACAGTATTTCCATTGTTATTGCGGTCAATCGACTTCATAACTTTTGGTTGAGATGCGACCGCCCAGGGGAAGGTACAGGTGAGAGGGAAGATACGTTGTTGAAGCATACATTTTAGTTTGAAGCTGTGGCAGAGCTAAGCCTAGCTTTTGCTAAGAGAAGTATTACTTGGATGAAATTCTGATTTGAGTTAAGGTTGATGCCGAGATTCTTTCCCTCCACCTGCACTGAAACCTGTTTTTGTTTGATTGTGTTCATTGTTTTGTGTTATCCTCCCTCCATTGTGTTTGCTAAGCAAAAACTAACTTGGTTTATGGAAGCTAAAATTGGGAAATAAATACATGAACTTGTGAACCTTTTTTTTTAAGGGGGTAGGTCAGCTTTAATATTACAGATAGATTGTAACTTCCATCAATGTAATTGTCTGCATCACTTCCAATCCCCCATATGTTTTTTTCTCTCGCATATATATATATATATATACATACACATATACATACACATATACATATTCTTTAAAAATATATATTTCCCTTGATTACTTTCCAACCCCACCACCCCTTCCCTAATTGGAGTAAACTAGTGAACAAAAATGCTTAGGCCTCTACTTCCAGCTTATACATACTATCTACATTTTATGGACACAGTCAATTTCACAATAATTCTATTTTGTTTCTTTTTACTCCTGAACTTCCTCTACCCTCAACCTCTCCGATCATCTTCATGATGTCCATCCGGTTTGCTTCTATATGCCATATCTTTCTAACTGTGCTCTTTCACAAAAGATCTCAACCTGTAACCTATATACTTATTATGGACATAGTATGCTTTATATTAGTTATCTTCTTGTTATTAGTTGTTGTTAGTTGTTATTAGTCCTATCCTTCAACTCCATTCAACCCCACCCATCTATCTCTTAACACCATCCATATTGGATTTTTATTTGCCATATATTTTTTAACTGTACTGTGATGTTTTACAAAAGTTCTGAACTTTTCCATTCTCATTGTCTCTACAGATTGTAAACTGAAAATAAATATTTTTGCTAAAAGTATTATTAATCGATTGACTATGACTTTTCAGATTACCCAGTAGTTCTATCTGCAGAGTTAGCTCCAGGTAAATATTGCAATACTTTAGCCATTCCTGGACCTGTGTCCAAAAACAAGCTACAAATGGACAGTACCAAAACAAATGATCTAATGATTCTGTCTCTTCGCAGCAAAATCTGCAGAGCAGGGAAGATTGTATCCCCCATTTAAATAACATTCTATTGGTAGCAAGAATTTTATATAATAATTAAAATGGAAAAATTCTATGTTTTGAATCCGACGTCGTTTTGCGTATCAGTTCATAAACACTATGCCATGGAATCGGTATGTCAAAAATCTCTTCCCAACTATTTTGCAATGTATATGGGACGGCTGTCAATCCTTTGGTCCTTAAATGAAACTTTTATACTTTTTTATTTATCACAATTTTCTTTAACCAATTATGTTCTTTAATGCAGGGCCGACAGACCAGTTCCTTACTTTTTCCCCCTTTTTTGCTCTAATGCTGCAATTATTTGGTTGTAATTTTTGGTAGAGCAGACATTTCCATATGTTTTTGTTGGCTGCATGTGCGACATAACTCCACCAGTCCTACCTATGATATCATTTATGAAGATTATACGTTATGTTTTTTTTATCAATTAGTATATTTGAGTTTAACCACAATATTTGTTGCATTATTTGTTCTTTTGTTTCTGGAGGATTACATTGAAATTGGCTTGTTTTAGAAATAGTGATATTTGGGAAATGATTTCCTTTTCAAATAACTGAAAGTGAGAGGTTGTAATCTGAATAAAGGGAAAAAGGCCATTCTTGAACATTGGGTGAGACAATTTTACTAATTTGCTAGAGAACCAGTTCGGATTTAAGTATAACTTTTGTATGACTGAAGCTTTTAGTGATAGGTCTAATGCTTTAATATTTAATAATTTCTGTCCTCTGAATTCATATTCATTATATAAATAGGCCCGTTTAATTTTGTCTGGCTTGCCGTTCCAAATAAAATTGAATATTTTTTTCTCATATAATTAAAAAAACTGTTCGCTAGGCGTAGGCAAGACCATAAACAAATAGGTAAACTGGGATAATACTAAAGAGTTAATCAGGGTGATTTTTCCACAAATTGACAGGTAATGACCTTTCCATGGTAGCAAGATCTTATCTATTTTTGCTAACTGTCTATTAAAATGTATTGGAGTGAGATCATTTATTTCATTTGGGATATGTATTCCGAGTATATCCACATCACCATCAGACCATTTTATTGGTAAACTACAATGTAATGTACAATTTAAATTTTTTTGTGATACAATACGTAATATAGTATATTTATCATAATTTGGTTGTAATCCAGAGAGGTTCGAAAATGTATCTAGATCCTCTATAAGGCTGTGGAGGGATTCAAGTTGTGGATTTAAAAGAAAACATGAATCATCAGCGGACAATGACACCTTTGTATTTAAGCATTGGATTTCTAATCCCTTGATATTATTGTTGGATCTCATTTTAATAGCTAACATCTCGATGGCCATAATAAATAGATATGCCAATAGTGGACAACCTTGTTTCACTCCTCTTGACAGTTAATTTTTTTTAGAGAAATAGCCATTATATACTATTTTACACATAGGGTTACTATACATGGTTTTAACCCAATTTATAAGAGATTCTCCAAAATTGAAATGCTCCAGGCATTTATATATAAACCCCAGTCATACTTTATCAAATTCCTTTTCAAAGTCTGCTATGAATAGCAGGCCTGGTTTACCAGATTTTTCATAGTGTTCTATTGTTTCCAATACTTGCCTTATATTATCTCCAATGTATCGTCCATGTAAAAAACCTATCTGATTAGAATGAATAATGTTCGACGATACCTTTTTAATTCTATGCGCTATACATTTTGCTAGAATTTTTGCATCACAACACTGAAGTGTAAGGGGCCTCCAATTTTGTAAATGGACTGGATCTTTATATTTTCCACTTGTATCCTGTTTCAGTAATAATGAGATCAGTCCTTCTTCTTGAGTGTCAGATAATCTACCATTTACAAAGGAATGGTTAAAACATGCTAATAACGGTCCTCTTAGTATATCAAAAAAGGTTTGGTATACCTCGACTGGTATGCCATCCAACCCTGGAGTTTTCCCAGACTTAAAGTCTTTAATTGCATCCAGAAGTTCCTCCTCTGTAATTTCACCTTCACATGAGTCTTTCTGTGTGGCTGTTAATTTGACATTATCAATAGAAAAAAAATCTCTACAATTAGCTTCAGTTAGAGGAGATGGAGGCGACTGAAAAGAAAACATATGCTTAAAGTACTTTGTTTCTTCCTTCAAAATATCATTTGGTGAATTATGGGTGACTCCGTCAATTGTAACCAGTTTCAATAAGTTCTTTTTGGTAGCATTCCTATGTTGAAGATTAAAAAAGAATTTTGTGCATTTTTCCCCATATTCCATCCAGTTTGCTTTAGTTTTATAATATATTACACTTGATCTTTCTTGAATAAGTTTCTCCATTTCTTTTTGTTTTTCCTCTAATTTATTCTGAACCTCTATGTTACAGTTTTTATTGCCATCTATCTGTTCTGTTAGACTTTCTATTTCCTTTCTTAGTATAAACTCTTTTGACCTAAATTGCTTTTGTTTTCGAGATGAGTACTGAATTGCATGGCCTCTAAAGGCACATTTAAAGGTGTCCCATACAATAAGGGGATTCGCTGTGCCTATGTTATGTTGGAAAAAGTCAGTTATAAATTCCTTTGTTCTAATTATAAATAAATTATCATCCAATAGGCTTTGATTAAATTTCCAATATCCTCGCCCACGTGGAAATTCAGTAAGAGTAATGTATATGCCTATTATATGATGGTCCGACCGCATTCTGTCCCCTATCAACACTTTTTTCACTTTTGGTGCCAACGAGAATGAGATAAGAAAGAAGTCAAGACGACTAGCTTGATTCAGTCTCCGCCATGTATATCTCACTAGATCAGTATATTTAAGCCTCCATTTATCTACTAGTTCTAATGTATCCATGACATTCACAATTTCCTTAAGAGCATGTGGGTGATTGTTTGTGGTGTGATTTCCTTTACGGTCCATTGAGCTATTTAAAACAGTATTATAATCCCCCACCATAATAATATTGTCTTGAGTTGCTTGCAGGCTTGATAATTTATTATATATATTGTCAAAGAATTGTGGATCATCATTATTTGGTCCGTAAAGGTTAATGAGCCATATCTATTTATGGTCCAATAACATATTTAAAATAATCCATCTACCTTGCGTATCTATTTGTACAATTTGCACATTCGGATCGAAATTACTATTAATTAATATCATCACCCCTTTTGAATTTCTTTGCCCAAGGGAGAAGTATATTTCCCCCCCCCCCCATTCTTTTTTCCACGCTACTTCATCTCGAATTGTTGAATGAGTTTCCTGTATACAATAGATATTATATTCCTTCTCTTTGAGCCATGTAAATATTGTTCTTCTTTTGTTATTATCAGCTAAGCCATTACAATTATAACTGGCTATACTTATTTCACCATACACCATAATGAGATACAAGTTTCAAGTCTATTTATCATTATATATGTTTGTAAATGTACCAATAAAAAATTGCGTAATGATTGAGTGTCCATATAGCTGTACCGTGATATTTGCATTGCTACGGAGTAACCCTTCAATTGTTCTCCACTAATTCCCCTGCTAAAGCCCCTCCCCATCCCAAGTTGAGCCGTCATCCCAGTGATCAGCATCCCACCCACGTCCCTCCGTATCCCTAAGGCCCCGAGAGGCCAGGACCCATCCATCGAAAACAGCACACAGTGCCACCCACAAAACAGAAGCAGATTAACCGCCAAAAGCATTTCCAATGCTTTCACCTCTACATATATATATCTATATAACTATTTTTTTTAAAATTATGCATATCCTATTTTCCATCATTATCAATTAATATGCGTAATAATGTCGGCAGTTCACGCGTAGGATTCTAACATATAACCCGGATTGCCATTGTATTACATTTCATTCAATGACAAGCAATTATTATCCTAGCAAATAATTCCCGTGGTCCATCCCATACCCTCCCCCCCAACATCCCCACCTCCCCACAACAGATGCCAGACAAGCACACACGCACATACTCACATACTCCAACACACTCAACCCCCCTCCTCCACAGTCCACCATAAAAACAGATACTCAACAGCTGTTATATCCCAGAGCCCAACTCGAGAAATAACTTGATTTACGAGTGCACATACAGTTAAAGCTGACTGAGAAAGCATGCAGATTGAGTAGAAATTGATAACAATGTGAGATTTGATTAATCTACTTAATCTATGTCAAGTCCTAGGTGATGGAGATCAGATCCACCCTCTTCACCTGAGACACAAACACTCTGATCCCCTGTTGTAACCATTTTTCCCAAGCATCTCCATGCTGTCAGACCTTTGATTATTTTGTGCCACCTGGGCTACAATGATAATCCCCCTCTCTGATTGTCCGAGTGTGACCTCCTCCCCATGTGTTACTGCAGCCAGTGTTGCCAGCACTGCCACTACCTGGGTGGGCGTACCCCACCGGAATCCCCACCGGCTAGGTAAAAGGTCGTCAAGGTTCTCATTAGCAGCTTTGAGAATTTCCTTGTATATTATGCTCTCCCATCAGGGGGCACTGGCTTTGTAGGACCAACCCTGCCAGGCAGGCTCAGAATCTTGAGGGGGCGGTGCTGCTCAAGTAGGTCTCTGACCGCATTTATTTCTCTGTTTAGGCTGCATATTCACAGCAGGTCCATAAAAGAGATGGGAACTTCTCTTTGGTGTATGGGTCGCTCAGGTGGGTGTCCAGGTTATAGGGTTAGGGATATTTCCATCATGATAGGACAATGAGAAATTAAATTAGATGTATACTATATTTAAAAATGTATATCCCTCATCTACACAAAATTGAAAGCTCTCTCTCAGTACCCCTGCTCATAGACCCCCGGTCGGCTCTGGGATATGCAACCATTTCCCCTCTCACTCACTTAACGCCGCACCTTTTCAAACACAAAAATGCACACCTCATGGTTGACTGGGGAAGAAATGGGCAGAGCGTGCAAACGCACCCGCATCCACATCTGCCGCAAGGAGAAAGGACGCCAGAGAGAACACAGGACCAACCACAACAACCATCTGCCAAAACAACAACCTCCCGCCAAAAAAGCCATGTTCTAATTATTTGTTTTTAAATATGTATTATTCTGCTTGTTATATCGTTTTATCCTTTTATAAAATACTATACTTACTATAAATGTTATTTAATATTACAATCCCTATCATTGCTAGTATCAGGTGCTCCAATATTTGACTCCTCTATTACAACTTTTAGAATAGCCATGGAGTAGTCTTTGTGTCTCTGAACATTTGGTTGTCAATATATAATTTATCCACCACTAGTGCAACACGTTTCCCTTTTAATCTGTTTTCCTTGAAGATTGGATACAGAACTTTGCGCCTTTCTACAATCTCCCTTGGGAACTGATCATTAATGCCTATTTTCGTGCCAGCAAGTCTTTTTCCCAGGCTTTTCACCAAAGCTTTATCCTTAAAAAAAGCAAATTTGGCAACGATTGGGCGCTCATATTTCTGTCCTCTTTTTTCCGAAACGATGTACACGTTCGAAGTTGGATTTTATCGACAGCCTCGAGTGGGATTTGTAGCGCTGTATGCAGGAAGTCCTTCATAATATTCTCTGTTATTTCTCCCTCCTTTTCCTGAATACCCGTAAGTACTAGATTTTCCCTCATCGATCTAGTTTGGATGTCTAGTAAGGCTTCTCTCAGAAGATTGTTCTCCTTTTTTAGTTCCCTAACGTCCGTTTCCATTTTAGAGACTGTCACTTTTAATTCTTTGGTTTCTTTCTCCATTACCAAAGCTTTTTCGTCACTCATTTGAAGACTCGCTTTCAACTCTTTTACGTCTTTACTGACCAATTCTAGTATGCCCAATTTGTCATTTATCGACTTCAACAGGTCGCTTTCCACACTTACCATACCCAGTGGTGAAAAGCATATATCATCTGTATCAGTCGATGAGTCGCGTTTCCTTTTGGGGATCGGCTCTCCACGCTTGTCTTCAGTCATGTTTGGGTGTTGCGTGTTGATGTAATATTTGTCGATATATTTCTCTAGCCTTATGATCTGTTTTGTATTATTATCCAGATTGAATTATATTAACTGCGAATATATGAAATGCTAATATTTAGTCTAACTTACTGATTTTGAATATTATGTTTTTATCTTGAGGTGTTTCGTACCGATTTCTATTCAATACGCCATCTTGTCTACGCGTGCCCCACCTACTCTTTTTGTTTTAGTTAAACGATAAAATTCAGGATAAATAATGAACAAAAGGTAATAAAATACATGAATCAAAGAACAAAAAACAAAGGATGTGAATAATAAAGTTTGCTTTAATAGGACAAGCTAAAAAGGCAGACTGTCAAATGGTACAGTGCATTCGGAAATTATTCAGACCTCTTGACTTTTTCCACATTTTGTTACGTTACAGCCTTATTCTAAAATTGATTTAAATCGTTTTTTCCCTCTCATAAATCTACACACAATACCCCAGAATGACAAAGCAAAAACAGGATTTTAGACATTTTTGCAAATGTATAATAACAAAACAAACGGAAATATCACATTTACATAAGTATTCAGACCCTTTACTCAGTACTTTGTTGAAGCACCTTTGGCAGCGATTACAGCCTCAAGTCTTCTTGGGTATTACGCTACAAGCTTGGCACACCTACATTTGGGGAGTTTTTCCCATTCTTCTCTGCAGATCCTCTCAAGCTCTGTCAGTTTTGACAGAGAGTGTTGCTGCACAGCTATTATCAGGTCTCTCCAGAGATGTTCGATCGGGTTAAAGTCCGGGATCTGGTTGGGCCATTCAAGGACATTCAGAGACTTGTCCCAAACATAAACCGAACAGGGGAGGGCCGGGTGGGCATTCCTCCTCGGAGGCGGATCCGGCTCCGGGCGTGACCACCACCCTCTAATAACCCCCCCGTAGTGCCCCTGGTCTGGTCTGGCCCCGCTGGCTGGAGCTGGACTGGACATCGGTGGAGCGGATTGCTTAGGCTCCGTGTGGAGCAGCTGACCGGTACCTGACCAGGCACCGGTGAACCGGGCCCCGGGCTGTGCCGGACTGACGACACGCACCCCAGGCTTGGTGCGGGAAGCAGGAATGGGCCGGACCGGGCTGACGACGCGCCCCCTGGCTTGGTGCGGGGAGCAGGAACGGGCCGGACGGGGATGACGACGCGCACCCCTGGCTTGGTGCGGGGAGCAGGAACGGGCCGGACCGGGCTGACGATGCGCACCACAGGCTTGGTGCGGGGAGCAGGAACGGGCCGGGCCGGGCTGGCGACGCGCACCATTGGCTTGGTGCGAGGGCCAGGAACAGGAACAGGCCGGGCCGGGCTGGCGACGCGCACCATTGGCTTGGTGCGAGGGGCAGCAACAGGCCGGGCCGGGTTGGTGACGCGCACCATAGGCTTGGTGCGGGGAGCAGGAACAGGCCGGGCCGGGCTGGCGACGCGCACCATTGGCTTGGTGCGAAGGGCAGGAACAGGCCGGGCTGGGTTGGTGACGCGCACCATAGGCTTGGTGCGGGGAGCAGGAACAGGCCGGGCCGGGCTGGCGACGCGCACCATTGGCTTGGTGCGAGGAGCAGGAACAGGCTGGGCCGGGTTGGTGACGCGCACCATAGGCTTGGTGCGGGGAGCAGGAACAGGCCGGGCCGGGCTGGCGGCAGCGCACCATTGGCTTGGTGCGAGGAGCAGGAACAGGCCGGGCCGGGCTGGCGACGCGCACCATTGGCTTGGTGCGAAGGGCAGGAACAGGCTGGGCTGGCGACGCGCACCATTGGCTTGGTGCGAGGGGCAGGAACAGGCCAGGCCGGGCCGGCGACGCGCACCATTGGCTTGGTGCGAGGAGCAGGAACAGGCCGGGCCGGGTTGGTGACGCGCACCATAGGCTTGGTGCGGGGAGCAGGAACAGGCCGGGCCGGGCTGGCGACGCGCACCATTGGCTTGGTGCGAGGAGCAGGAACAGGCCGGGCCGGGCTGGCGACGCGCACCATTGGCTTGGTGCGAAGGGCAGGAACAGGCCGGGCTGGCGACGCGCACCATTGGCTTGGTGCGAGGAGCAGGAACAGGCCAGGCCGGGCCGGCGACGCGCACCATTGGCTTGGTGCGAGGAGCAGGAACAGGCCGGGCTGGCGACGCGCACCATTGGCTTGGTGCGAGGGGCAGGAACAGGCCAGGCCAGGCCGGGCCGGCGACGCGCACCATTGGCTTGGTGCGAGGAGCAGGAACAGGCCGGGTCGGGCTGGCGACGCGCACCATAGGCTTGGTGCGAGGGGCAGGAACAGGCCGGACCGGGCTGGCGACGCGCATCACAGGCTTGGTGCGAGGGACAGGAACAGGCCGGACCGCACTGGGAACACACACCACTGGCCTTATACGGGGATCAGGAACGGGCCGGACCGGACTGGCAACACACTTCAGTACCTCTCGCCGTGCCTCTACACTTTCCCTCCCTCTAATCACCAATGGCTCCCGTAACCCGGTGGCCTTCTCTCCTCGTCCACAAACTCGCCCCTTATCTGCCTCCAGCAGCCCCGTCGTCCATGCCATGTGCCCCCCCCTAAAAATGTATTGGGGTTGCCTCTCGCCTGTCCGACGACGACACTGTAGGCGCCGTACCTCCTCTCTCGCCAAGGCTTTAACCTTTGCCCATGGTCCTCTGCCCTCGAACATGTCCTCCCAGGACCACCATTGGCCCACCTGGGCCATCGCCAACTTCTCCAGCTCCTTACCCAGCGTTTGCTCCGAAACACGCTGCTTGGTCCAGTATTGGTGGGATCTTCTGTCACGATCGTCGTAATGAGTGGACCAATGCGCAGCGTGATAAGCGAACATATTTTATTTATATTCACCACACGAACAAAAACAACAAAACGATACGTGAAGTCCTTGGGTACATACACAAACCAACACGGAACAAGATCCCACCATACACTGTGCCAAACAGGCTGCCTAAGTATCGTTCCCAATCAGAGACAACAAGCAACAGCTGATTCTCGTTGCCTCTGATTGAGAACCACACCGGCCAACATAGAAAACACATAACTAGAGACTACCATAGAAACACAAAACATAGACACTACACACCCTGGCTCAACATAAAAGAGTCCCTAGAGCCAGGGCTTGACAAGAGCTGAGCACTCTTGCTGCCTGCAGCTGAAACTAGGCTATGTGTGCGGCTGCGGCTCACGTGAATATATTTCACGTAATTTGCGATTGTGTAGGCTACTTTGTGCATGATTTCATCATTGTACTACATAATTGATAAGTCGTAATCCTCCACTACACTACTTTGATACGCATCAGTGGGGATTAAGAAGTGAGTATACACAATGCCCACTGAAAAAAAAGTGAATATATGGCGTATACCTGCATATAGCCTCCACTACAACACCGGCCCTTTGTGTTTTACAAAAAGTGCACTCTCCTACATGTATTACCTTTGCTGTTCTTTCAGGATCACAAACCTGTCACACACTGAGGGCCTATAGGTTCGCCACTGCACAAACATGTCTATAATAGATATAAAGACTGTTCAGGTATTAATGTTTCAAAAAGGAGTGTATATATTTGGCCTGGCGAAGCGGTTTTATGAGCTTATTGAATGGGATCTGATAATTATGAGTTTTTACTCCTCTGGTCTCGGGAAGAAATAAGAGTCCTCACTGTCTGAGAGAGTCAAGACCGAGTTCAAATGTCTGACACAGAGACAAGACCAAGACTCTCAAAATGTGGTCTCGAGTACTACAACACTGCCAGAAACCATATACTGGACCATAGTCCAAAACTCATTGGCTATGGAGGTGCATATTTGGTGTGCAATACTGTTTTCCACATAACCTTGCAAAGCTCTCACAGAACTGTTGTATAAAGTGGGAATAAGCCTCTCCAACTCGCTCAATGTTGATACATCTTGTACATAAGATGTTACAGGCTTTGACAAAATGGGTCCAAACAAACATAATGGGCATCCTCCACAAGTTCCTTAAGGTGTAAACACGTACATTTACATTATTCTGGATTGAAATGAGAAAACCCTAATGAGATTTTATTAGGTCGTTTTATTAGGTAGCCCATCATCCAGCACACCAATGTTCTTCCACACATAAAAAGTAAAACAGAAATGTTGCTGTCCCCAGTAAAAGATTATGCATAGGGTCCACTACATCCCATTGGTCGAAAACTGGTTGAATCAACGTTGTTTCCACGTAATGTCAACCCCAAAATTAAATGTGATGACATTGAATCAGCGTGAAAAACTAATTGGATTTGAAAAGGACATCAACTTTAGGAAATGTTGTCCTTTTTCACCCAATTTTAACCTAAACCCAATTATATGGTGAAATGTTTGTTGATTTCACATTGAATTCACATTAGTTGACAACTCAACCAAATGTAAATCAAAATCTAGACATTGAATTGACATCTGCGACCAGTGGGATGTCTATGGGCAGGAAATATATAAATAACTTTGAGAATCTGGCCCTAGTTTTAGTCTCTATGGTTTTCCTTTCTGCCTTACATTTACATTTACGTCATTTAGCAGACGCTCTTATCCAGAGCGACTTACAAATACAAATAAAACACAATATTTGTTTATTTTATTTCTTTCTTTATTTTATTTTATTTTGGGGGGTTGGAGTAATGGGGGGTAGAGGGATTACTTTATCCTATCCCAGGTATTCCTTAAAGAGGTGGGGGTTTCAAATGTCTCCGGAAGGTGGTGAGTGACTCCGCTGTCCTGGCGTCGTGAGGGGAGCTTGTTCCACCATTGGGGTGCCAGGGCAGCGAACAGTTTTGACTGGGCTGAGCGGGAACTATGCTTCCGCAGAGGTAGGGAGCCAGCAGGCCAGAGGTGGATGAACGCAGTGCCTTCGTTTGGGTGTAGGGACTGATCAGAGCCTGAAGGTACGGAGGTGCCGTTCCCCTCACAGCTCCGTAGGCAAGCACCATGGTCTTGTAGCAGATGCGAGCTTCAACTGGAAGCCAGTGGAGTGTGCGGAGGAGCGGGGTGACGTGAGAGAACTTGGGAAGGTTGAACACCAGACAGGCTGCGGCATTCTGGATGAGTTGTAGGGGTTTAATGGCACAGGCAGGGAGCCCAGCCAACAGCGAGTTGCAGTAATCCAGACAGGAGATGACAAGTGCCTGTATTAGGACCTGTGCCGCTTCCTGTGTAAGGCAGGGTCGTACTCTACGAATGTTGTAGAGCATGAACCTACAGGATCGGGTCACTGCCTTGATGTTAGCGGAGAACGACAGGGTGTTGTCCAGGGTCACGCCAAGGCTCTTCGCACTCTGGGAGGAGGACACAACGGAGTTGTCAACCGTGATGGCGAGATCATGGAACAGGCAGTCCTTCCCCGGGAGGAAGAGCAGCTCCGTCTTGCCAATGTTCAGCTTGATGTGGTGATCCGTCATCCATACTGATATGTCTGCCAGACATGCAGAGATGCGATTCGCCACCTGGTTATCAGAAGGGGGAAAGGAGAAGATTAGTTGTGTGTCGTCTGCGTAGCAATGATAGGAGAGGCCATGTGAGGATATGACAGAGCCAAGTGACTTGGTGTATAGCGAGAATAGGAGAGGGCCTAGAACTGAGCCCTGGGGGACACCAGTGGTGAGAGCACGTGGTTCGGAGACAGCTTCTTGCCACGCCACTTGGTAGGAGCGACCGGTCAGGTAGGACGCAATCCAAGAGTGAGCCGCGCCGGAGATGCCCAGCTCGGAGAGGGTGGAGAGGAGGATCTGATGGTTCACAGTATCAAAGGCAGCAGACAGGTCTAGAAGGACAAGAGCAGAGGAGAGAGAGTTAGCTTTAGCAGTGCGGAGAGCCTCCGTGACACAGAGAAGAGCAGTCTCAGTTGAATGACCAGTCTTGAAACCTGACTGGTTTGGATCAAGAAGGTCATTCTGAGAGAGATAGCAAGAGAGTTGGCTAAAGACAGCACGCTCAATAGTTTTGGAGTGAAAAGAAAGAAGGGATACTGGTCTGTAGTTGTTGACATCATGTCACGGTTTACTAAGCCAGAACCCAGAAGCAGACCAGGACAAGGTAAGTGGTGTCAAAGGTGAGTGTTTATTTAACTGATCCACGAGTGCTGCTGAATAATCCAGGGAACAGAGCGGGCGGCGTGGATGAGTTGTTGAGGGTGCAGTAGTTGGTCCAATGATGGCTCGGCAGCCGCCGACCATCAGGCAGAGGTTGGGTGAAGGTTCCGGACGAGTGACTGCAGGGAGAACAAAACGAGGTAAGCATACAACAAGCAAACAAGGTGCAAAACAACAAAACTAATGCTCTAAGCTCTAAGACTGATCCGCTGATAAACATACTGTTCATGGCTAACGATCCGGCAGGGAATGGATGTTAGGCCAGAGCCTAAGAAGGGTGATGATCAGGACCAGGTGTGCAGATTGCTGATGGGATGCAGGTGCGGAAATCAAGAGAGCTCCCGCCTAGCAACGTTGCCCGGCAACCAGGCAGGGAGCGTTCCAGAACCCTCGGGAAACTGGAGATCACGAGCAGAAAAACTAGTACACCGACAGGACCCGACTCAGACTGCCGGGATCGTTACAGTACCCCCCTCCGGCGAAACGCCACCGGGCGGACTCCCCGGAGCGCCAGGATGGAGGCGGTAGAAGTCACGAATGAGGTCAGCATCTAGGATCTGTCGCCGCGGAATCCAACTCCTCTCTTCAGGACCATACCCCCTCCCAGTCCACGAGATACTGGAAACCCCGGCCCCGCCGTCTGGAATCCATGATGCGTCACACCGTGGGCAGAGACCACCTCCGATCATCCGAGGAGGAGGAGGAGGAGGCGGAGGAGGCAACAGAGGACTGAGGAAAACAGGCTTGAGGCAGGAGACATGAAAGGTGGGATGGACTCTGAGCGTCCCTCGGTAGTTTGAGTCGAACTGCCACCGGATTGATCACCTTCTCCACCACAAACGGACCAATGAACTTCGGTAACAACTTCCCTAGACTCAGTCCGTAAAGGAAGATCCCGTGTGGCCAACCAGACCCTATCTCCGATGGTATAGGTGGGAGCGGGGATCCGGCGACGATTCGCCTGGAGCTGATACCGGTCCGAAACTCTAAGGAGTGCCTTTCTGGCCCGATGCCAGGTCCGGTGGCAACGACGAATATGGGCCTGAACAGAAGGCACTGAGAGCTCCTTCTCCTGAGAAGGGAACAAGGGAGGTTGGTAGCCATACAGGCACTGGAAGGGAGACATCCCAGTGGCAGATGTAGGGGAGAGTATTGTGGGCATACTCAACCCAAGGCAACTGAGAGACCCAGGAGGTGGGGTTGGAAGAGACCAGGCAGCGTAGCGTGGATTCCATCTTCTGGTTGGCTCTCTCCGCCTGACCATTAGATTGGGGGTGAAAACCAGATGTGAGACTGACTGTAGCTCCAATGGCCAAACAGAAGGACTTCCAGACAGCAGAGGTAAACTGAGGGCCACGGTCGGAAACGATATCACTGGGCAAACCGTGGACCCTGAAAACCTCCCTAACCAGGATCTCGGACGTCTCCGAGGCAGAGGGAAGCTTGGCAATTGGCACAAAGTGGGGCGAACTTGCTGAATCTGTCCACGATAGTCAGAACGACCGTGTTCCCCTCAGAAGCGGGCAACCCAGTGACAAAGTCCAGGGCCAGATGCGACCATGGTCGCGGGGAATAGGAAGGGGGGTGAAGTAGTCCAGAGCTGGGCCGATTGGTACTCTTATTCTGCGCACACACTGGACAGGCAGCAACAAAACCCCGAGTATCCTCGGCCATGGCAGGCCACCAAAACGTCTGCGAAGAAACGCCATCGTCCGAGCCACGCCAGGGTGACAAGCCATCTTGCTGGCGTGGGACCATTTGAGGACAGCAGGACGAACCGACTCAGGCACAAACAACCGACCGGGTGGACCGTTACCGGACCGGGCTGCGTCCGAAGGGCCGCCATCACCTCCTCCTCAATCTTCCACATAACTGCTCCCACGACGCAGTTCCGGGGGAGAATTGTCTCGGTCTTGGACCCACTCTCCTCCGTCTTGGAGAACATCCGGGACAAGGCGTCCGCCTTGCCGTTCTTAGATCCAGGTCGGAACGTCAGGGAAAAATTGAATCGTCCGAAAAACAACGCCCACCTGGCCTGACGGGAGTTGAGACGTCTAGCCGATTGCACGTAAGCAAGATTCTTGTGGTCAGTCCAGACAATAAACGGTTGCTCCGCCCCCTCAACCAGTGGCGCCACTCCTCCAAGGCAAGTCTCACCGCGAGAAGCTCCCGGTTACCCACATCGTAGTTCCTCTCCGCAGGCGAAAGGCGACGAGAGTAGTAGGCGCAGGGATGGAGTTTACTGTCCGTGGAGCATCGCTGCGACAGGATGGCGCCAACTCCCACATCAGACGCGTCCACTTCAACGACGAACTGACGGGCCGTGTCCGGTTGAGAGAGAATCGGTGCGTTGGTGAATCGCCTCTTCAAATCCAGAAACGCTCGATCCGCCTCCGGATTCCACTTGAAGGTCCTGATACTGGAAGTCAAGGCAGTTAACGGAGCGGCCACACGGCTGTAATCCCGGATGAATCTGCGGTAGAAATTCGCAAACCCCAAAAATCTCTGGAGCTGCAATCTCGTACCGGGCTGGGCCCATTCCAGAACCGCTCTAACCTTCTCCTGGTCCATCCTAATCTCTCCCCTGGAGATGATGTACCCGAGGAAGGATGTCGTGTGGGCGTGAAACTCGCACTTCTCGGCCTTCACGAACAGGCGATTCTCCAACAATCGCTGCAGAACCTGCCGGACATGCTGGACGTGGTCGGAAGGTTCCTTCGAGAAGATCAGAATGTCATCCAGGTAAACAAACACAAAGAGACCGATCATATCTCTCAGGACGTCGTTCACCATACTCTGGAATACCGCTGGAGCATTGGTCAGTCCAAACGGCATCACCTGATACTCGGCGACCCATCGGTGTATTGAAACCCGTCAACCACTCGTCCCCCTCTCTGATCCGGACCATGTGATACGCATTGCGTAGGTCTAGCTTGGTGAACACCGTAGCACCCTGTAAGGAGTCGAAGGCAGAACTCATCAAGGGCAGGGGATACTTGTTCTTGACCGTGATGTCATTCAACCCCCGATAATCAATACACGGGTCGAAGAGAGCCATCCTTCTTACCCACAAAGAAGAATCCTGCCCCCAGGGGTGATGACGAGGGACGAACGAGACCAGCAGCTAGGGACTCCTTGATGTAGGTCTCCAAAGCCTCATGTTCAGGTCGGGAGATACTGTATAACCTTCCCTTGGGGTAGACAGCTCCAGGGAACAGGTTGATGGCACAATCATATGGTCGGTGGGGGGAGTGACAGAGCCTTCTGCTTACTGAACACTTCCCCCAAATCGTGATATGTCTCGGGAACCAGGGACAAATCTGGGGGTTTAGCCTCAATCACCTGACTGGGAACCGAATGGGGACAGGCAGTCTTGAGACAGTTAGCATGACAATCAAGGCTCCAACTCGTTACCTTGCCCGTCACCCAATCGAACGTGGGATTGTGTTCCTTCAGCCAGGGGTATCCAAGGACCAGAGGAACATGGGAAGACGGCAGAATGAAGAATGAAATCATCTCAGAATGATTCCCCGACAACAGCATCTTAACCGGTTCAGTCCTCATCGTGATACGTGCCAGACTACTGCCGTCCAGAGTGGTAGCTTCAATGGCTTCCGGCAATTGCTCCTTGGAAAGCCCCAGCTGTTCCACCAACTCGGCATCAAGAAAGCTTCCATCGGCACCTGAATCGATAAAGCGTTAATCGCTAAGCTCTGATTCCTGTTCATAAGGGTGGCGGGAAACGGGGTCTGACAGAGGTATTGAGAGGTCGAAACTGGCTCGCTAAAAGTCCTCCCAACTTTAGCGAGCCGCGCAGTTGGCGACCGCCGGGAACCAGTGGCGAGGTAATGTCCCGAACCACCACAGTAGAGGCAACAGTTAGTCCCTACGTCTGTGTTGGCGCTCCTCCTTGGTTAACCCGTGCCGCCCCACTTGCATGGGTTCAGAATCGGGAGACAGGACCTCTCCACTAATCCTGTGTGGTGGACGATGATCGACGTATTCTGGTCCAATCCCGACCCGACTGGAACCTGAGAAGCTGATCGGTTGGACGGAGCCCATTGCTTCTCCCTCCTTCGCTCTCGGACTCGATTATCCACCCCGAATAGACAAGGCTACCAAGCTGTCCAGGTCACTAGGCTCCGGATAGGAGATCAACTCATCCTTGAGCTGCTCCGACAGACCCTGGTAAAAGGCCGCTTGCAGAGACTCCTCATTCCACCCACTCTCCACAGCCAACGTCTTGAACTCCATCACGAAGTCGGCCCACGCTGCGAGTTCCTTGGCGAAGCGAAAACAGGCGCCTAGCTGCGTCCCTCCCTCGGACGGAATGGTCGAAGAGCTTCCTCATCTCGGCCGTGAACCCCTGGTATGAAGCCATGCAGGGATCCTGTCGTTCCCAAACGGCTGAAGCCCACTCCAGCGCTCGACCACGCAGCAACTCAATCACAAAGGCTATCCTAGCTTTGTCTGTGGCATAAGAGTAGGGCTGTAGATCGAACACTAATCCACACTGCATAAGGAAGGAACGGCATCTTCCCAGCTCCCCCTCATATTTATCCGGCGTCGGAACCTTGGGCTCACGGAAGGACACAGCTCCAGAAGCGGCAGGCGAGATGGGTGAAACCGGTAGTGGATCCTCCACCGGAAACTTGCGCTGGTTCTGGACCTCCGTCAGACCGGTAGAAAGGTTCCGAACTGACAACGCGATCTCCTGTAGTACCGTGCTATGATGGCCCAACATCTTCTCCTGATGGGTAATGGCATGGCGAACAGAGTCCAGGTCCGCTGGGTTCATTACTGGCCGGATCGTTCTGTCACGGTTTACTAAGCCAGAACCCAGAAGCAGACCAGGACAAGGTAAGTGGTGTCAAAGGTGAGTGTTTATTTAACTGATCCACGAGTGCTGCTGAATAATCCAGGGAACAGAGCGGGCGGCGTGGATGAGTTGTTGAGGGTGCAGTAGTTGGTCCAATGATGGCTCGGCAGCCGCCGACCATCAGGCAGAGGTTGGGTGAAGGTTCCGGACGAGTGACTGCAGGGAGAACAAAACGGAGGTAAGCATACAACAAGCAAACAAGGTGCAAAACAACAAAACTAATGCTCTAAGCTCTAAGACTGATCCGCTGATAAACATACTGTTCATGGCTAACGATCCGGCAGGGAATGGATGTTAGGCCAGAGCCTAAGAAGGGTGATGATCAGGACCAGGTGTGCAGATTGCTGATGGGATGCAGGTGCGGAAATCAAGAGAGCTCCCGCCTAGCAACGTTGCCCGGCAACCAGGCAGGGAGCGTTCCAGAACCCTCGGGAAACTGGAGATCACGAGCAGAAAAACTAGTACACCGACAGGACCCGACTCAGACTGCCGGGATCGTTACACATCAGAGGGATTGAGTGTTGGTTTTTTGAGAAGGGGTGCAACTCTCGCTCTCTTGAAGACGGAAGGGACATAGCCAGCGGTCAAGGATGAGTTGATCAGCGAGGTGAGGTAAGGGAGAAGGTCACCGGAGATGGTCTGGAGAAGAGAGGAGGGGATAGGGTCAAGCGGGCAGGTTGTTGGGCGGCCTGCCGTCACAAGTCGCAAGATTTTATCTGGAGAGAGAGGGGAGAAAGAAGTCAAAGCATAGGGTAGGGCAGTGTGAGCAGGACCATCAGTGTCATTTGACTTAACAAACGAGGATCGGATGTCGTCAACCTTCTTTTCAAAATGGTTGACGAAGTCGTCCACATTGAGGGAGGAGGGGGGGGAGGATTCAGCAGGGAGGAAAATGTGGCAAAGGGCTTCCTAGGGTTAGAGGCAGATGCTTGGAATTTAGAGTGGTAGAAAGTGGCCTTAGCAGCAGAAACAGATGAAGAAAATGTAGAGAGGAGGGAGTGAAAAGATGCCAGGTCCGCAGGGAGTCTAGTTTTCTTCCATTTCCGCTCAGCTGCCCGGAGCTCTGTTCTGTGAGCTCGCAATGAGTCATCAAGCCACAGAGCTGGAGGGTGGACCGAGCCGGCCGGGAGGATAGGGGACATAGAGAGTCAAAGGATGCAGAAAGGGAGGAGAGGAGGGTTGAGGAGGCAGAATCAGGAGATTGGAGGGAGAAGGATTGAGCAGAGGGAAGAGATGATAGGATGGAAGAGGAGAGAGTAGCCGGAGAGAGAGAGCGAAGGTTGCGACGGCGCATTACCATCTGTGTAGGGGCAGAGTGAGTAGTGTTGGAGGAGAGGGAGAGAAAAGGATACAAAGTAGTGGTCAGAGACTTGGATGGGAGTTGCAGTGAGATTAGTAGAACAACAGCATCTAGTAAAGATGAGGTCAAGCGTATTGCCTGCCTTGTGAGTAGGGGGGGACGGTGAGAGGGTGAGGTCAAAAGAGGAGAGGAGTGGAAAGAAGGAGGCAGAGAGAAATTAGTCAAATGTAGACGTAGGGAGGTTGAAATCCCACAGAACTGTGAGGGGTGAGCCATCCACAGCAGTTCAATGTTTTCTAGGAATAGACTAACTTAGTTTATTCAGCTAGCTAACTAGGTGCAGTATTATTGCGTGAAAAACGTCCGGGCACCTCGTCATAAGACGCCACAGCCAGCTAGCATGCCGGTCTCCAACAACACGGTTTAGCGCCAATACTCGGCGACAACAACCCACCAGTGTATCAACACGCAAGCAGATCGTTCATGTCCGTGTCTAACGTTGTGGGTTAGTCCCGACAGCTTGAGCGAGTCCGTCGTCAACTTATTCAGCCAGTTAGTTGGCTAGAATAGTTAGCAAACTAGCTAGTCATTGCTTTCAGACAAAGAAGAACCCCTCCTTTCACGGCACGAACACACAGAGAGAGCCAAACTAACGTTAACTAGTCACCCATGTCCCGAATTCCTTGAACGACTCGGGCTATCAATATGTAAAAACAAAACACAAGTGTAGGTTATGACTTACCCCCTAGCAGCTACTGTTAGCTAGCCAAGTGCAAAGCTAGCCACTGAATTGACTCAGCCAGTTCGCGTCTGTTCGCTCGGTCGTTCCAGCTATTGTTTACTAGTAGCTATCCAGGTAGCAACAAACTAGCTAAATTTCAAGCACAGTAGCCACTTGCTACCTAACGTTAACGGTTCAGACAATGAGGTTAGAAAACAGCTGAATGGTAGGCAATTATTGTATGTAATTATTGTAGGCAGCCAGCTGGCGTAATTACAGGCACTCTCAGGCGTGAAACAACTATACCGTTGCTAATAGCTACTCGCCAGCTATTCCAGGTGGTGAGTTAGCTAGCTAGCTAGCTTCGTGCTACACCCGGCACAGCCCAATACAATACTAACCTACAATAATTACATACAACAACCCACGATACCTACCTACAACACCTAACTACAATCTAAATACATAGTTTAAGCCTTACTCGACAAAGCCCAAGCTATGTATAAAGCCAAGCTTACCCGACGCCAAGCTTACCCGACGACCTCCTCCTTCCTGCAGTTTTCACTCAGCAGCCTTGGTCTTAGCCTGTGTCCACCAGGGTTGATGCCAATTCCAATTAACTCAGAAAGTAAAACAAATTACAATTCCAAATTTTCCACATGGAAAAACATTGGAGAGAATTGGAATTGGAATATCAGTGTACTTCCTGAATTGACTGGAATTGACCCCAACCCTGGTGACCAAATGTTGAGGTGTGATATTATATGGTCATATAGTATAGTAGGTTTGGCTGATTATAGAAATATACAGTCCCTTTCAAAAGTATTCATCCCCCTTGGCGTTTTTCCTATTTTGTTGTATTACAACCTGTAATTTAAATTGATTTTTATTTGGATTTCATGTAATGGACATACACAAAATAGTCCAAATTGGTGAAGTGAATTGAAAAAAATTACTTTATTCAAAAAATTCTAAAAAAAAAGACCTAAAAAGTGGTGCCTGCAAATGTATTCACCCCCTTTGCTATGAAACCCCTAAATAAGATCAGAAACCTGAAGGAGCTGCAAAGCTCGACAGCGGAGATTGGAGTATCTGTCCATAGGACCACTTTAAAGCATACGCTCCACAGAGCTGGGCTTTATGGAAGAGTGGCCAGAAAAAAGCCATTGCTTAAATAAAAAAATAAGCAAACACGTTTGGTGTTCGCCAAAAGCCATGTGGGAGACTCCCCAAATATCTGGAAGAAGGTACTCTGGTCAGATGAGACTAAAATAGAGCTTTTTGGCCATCAAGGACAACGCTATGTCTGGCGCAAACTCAACACCTCTCATCACCCCGAGAACACCATCCCCACAGTGTCACAAGGCTGATGTTGATGCGGTGTTGGAGTCAGGCGCAGGACACAGAAGCTTAGTTTATCCGACTTTTAATAGTCACAGGAGCAAAAATACAAAATACAACGGGCCTCCTAAACAGGAGACGAGCGAATACGCAAAACAGTGCGTAAAGTGCGCACAGCACTAACAATAAGTAAACAACTAAACTAAACCAACCGACAGGAGAACAACGACACACAACTACAAACAAAACCAAAGGAAACTTATAGGTGACATAATCAAGACGTGATATGGAACAGGTGCACTAATCAGACAAAACCAAACAAACATAGATAACATCAAACGGTGGCAGCTAGTACTCTGGGGACGACGAACGCCGAAGCCTGCCCGAACAAGGAGGAGGAGCAGCCTCGGCGGAATTCGTGACACACAGTGAAGCATGGTGGTGGCAGCATCATGCTGTGGGGATGTTTTTCATCGGCAGGGACTGGGAAACTGGTCAGAATTGAAAGAATGATGGATGGCGCTAAATACAGGGAAATTCTTGAGGGAATCCTGTTTCAGTCTTCCAGAGATTTGAGACTGGGATGGAGGTTCACCTTCCAGCAGGACAATGACCCTAAGCATACTGCTAAAGCAATACTTGAGTGGTTTAAGGGGAAACATTTAAATGTCTTGGAATGGCCTAGTCAAAGCCCAGACCTCAATCCAATTGAGAATCTATGGTATGATTTAAAGATTGCTGTACACCAGCGGAACCCATCCAACTTGAAGGAGCTGGGGCAGTTTTGCCTTGAAGAATGGGCTAAAATCCCAGTGGCTAGATATTCCAAGCTTATAGAGACATACCCCAAGAGACATGCAGCTGTAATTGCTGCAAAAGGTGGCTCTACAAAGTATTGACTTTGGGGAGGGGGTGAATAGTTATGCAAGCTCAAGTTTTCTGTTTTTTTGTCTTATTTCTTGTTTGTTTCACCCCCAAAAAATATTTTGCATCTTCAAAGTGGTAGGCATGTTGGTAAATCAAATGATACAAACACCCCAAAAATCCATTTTTGACTCTGGTCCTAATCTCAGCTCGTTACATCTATAAAAGACAACTGGGAGCCAGAAATCTTTCTGATTGAGAGGGGGTCAAATACTTATTTCCCTCATTAAAATGCAAATCAATTTATAACATTTTTGACATGCGTTTTTCTGGATATTTTGGTTATTATTCTGTCTCTCACTGTTCAAATATACCTACCATTAAAATTATAGACTGATAATTTCTTTGTCAGTGGGCAAACGTACAAAATCAGCAGGGGATCAAATACTTTTTCCCACACTGTAACTGGCAAACAGCTTAGCATTAGCTCATCATAATTAGTACAATCTTCAAAAAAGTATTTTACACACATCATATGTGTCCATTACAATCTATGCAAGAATCAGAATGCATGATTTGTCACCAGTATTTGAAAATGTGAATAAAACAGTAAATACATTATGCTCCATACATACATATGGTATACTACGGTAGAAACGACAACAAGTTATACAGAAAATAAGGCACTTACTTTGATAGGAACGCATACATTATTTGTAGCTAAAGAAAACAACAATGAAGGCAATGCGGTTGCCAGTGGGGAAAAGGTTTGTGCAAGGCCTGTTCTGACTAAAGATGGGAAGTGCTTGGGCTCTCGATGAAGAGTTCTCAACAATGAACTGAGCTACTTCATATGTGAATTAATGAGGAGGCGGAACACACCTCAATTCAAACTGTTGTTAGAAAATAATTTGAAATTGACAAGTTGAAACAGACTATAGATAATTAGCAGGCAGCGTGCCTTGGTTTGAGGGCAGCTTGGATTAACTGTCCTGTTACATAATGATCACATTTTGGAACAGTGAGTGCATTCAGACATCACGCTCATAAAAAAACTCATGCTGGGGTGACCGTTAGAGATATTTGCAACTCAAATGTGAAAAATCTCATGAGTACAAGTACA